>NW_020272876.1:229221-404785 GCF_003268045.1 Sipha flava
TTTTTTATTATTTGCCTGACATGAAATAGGTATTTAATCAAATGCCTAGTCATTTAATTAAATGATTAGGCATTTAACTAAATGTCTAGGCAGATAGTGAAATTGCATAAATATTAAATTCTTTGACTATATGCCTAGGCATTTAATAAAATGCCTGATTTGACTATATGCCTACGACATATATACTTTCTATATATATAGTTCATATCATTACGATAACCTATATACACGTTTATCGTTTAATTAGGAACAATATGTGTTATGACAGCTATTAGTCTAGAGACTCTTAGAGTATTAGGCATAAAAATAAATAAAAACCAAATCAATTTTTAAAATTGAAAAATATTATTAAAAATTATATCATATTAATAAAAAAATAGATAAATAAATAAAAAATAAAAATTATTTTTAGAGACCTTAATTGATTTGTGTAGCTAAGGGTTGATATTTTGTCGTTTATTTTTGAAACTAACTTTTTTCAAAAATTCATAACTTGAAATTCGTCCATCCTCTTTCATTTGTCACTGTTAAAATTTGTATTTTTGCGTTGTCGTTTTATTTTTTTTCGTACTATCCCTTCTTCTGCACTTTTAATTTTTTATATATGTTTCAACTTGAATATCCTGTAGAGTATCTACAAATTTATATAGTGATGGATGATGATAAAAATATGCATTAAATTTTGAATGGAAAGATTCGGGGGGGTTTGAACGTATATACGTGAAATAGGGAGCTCTAATTATTACTAGTTATTACTGATAACTAGTATTTTCAAAAGTAAAGGAACCGATATTACTAGATGTAATGCTAATGTAATACTAATGTAATAATAAATGCATACTAATTTTTTTTACAATTTTGTCCCGTTATTTACCTTTCTGGATCATTGTGCTGTGTGCTCAGAGCAAACACTAATGATCTTGATGTAGAAATCGAAAAAGTTGTAAACAACAAAAATTAAGCCAATTTTTGTTAAACGATTGTAATTTCCATACTTTTGTATAACGTAATTGTATTATACAGACTATAAACAATTGTCGTTTAAGTCGATCAAATCGTAAGCATAGACGCGAACATACAACTTAAAGTAACACTTGAAATAACGCATATGTTTCCTGTAGTTGTCACGTCTTCTCTCTTTTATAGTTTTTTAATGTGTCTTTGTGTTATTGATATTGTTTAATAGAATGCACTAAATTTCATATTTATTCGTTACATGTGTCTTTTTCCAAATCTTTATGCACCATTACACGATAAGCATGCATTTTATGTCTCAACCATGCTGTTCATTCTGATCTTAAAGTGTCATACGTAACTGAAATATTCAATACTTATTACGAACGATTTAACAATCGCTTAGCTCCCCACAAAAATCCTCTTATCTCTGAAATACCGACTACCAACACTATTGAAAACAAGACGATTCGAAGAAAAAGCAGTAGATTCGTGTTCTGTTAACCTTAACCGCTAATTTGATCGCGTCTTTGTACCTCCATTGGGAGGAAAGCGGGTATTATTATATTGCGTAATAAAACGAATAAAAAACTAATTGAAAACAATAAACAAATGTTTTTTTTTAACATATCTATCAGATATTTACTACTATTATTCTGGACCAGAGTCCAAAAACGTTGCTGACCACTGACCTACCGAGGTGGTACTTCGCTAGCGAATAGATCAATATCTTGTGTGCGCGGATGACGTTTATTTATTGTCCGTATGCCCACGGATTATAGGTTATGCATTTATTTTATTATATTTCGTCCGCAAGGGCAAAGGGTACAACGGTTTTTCGAACGCGTATGATAATTTATCATCGATTACTATGTTGGAAACTTCGTATGGCACACGCGTGGTTATTATAACGTTCCTGTTCCTCGCGAAAACGACGATAACGGAAAACGCGATTTAACGACCCTTGCCTTTGCGCACCGTCTAACCGTTTGCAGTATCGCGCGCCCGCCCACCGCCTCGTCGACCGATAAATAATATTTATCTAGTATACGACCGATTTCGCCACGTTATGCGCGAAACAGATAAAAACAGCGAAACCGTACGCTGTTGTCGGGTGTCGCACTCGTTACACGTATTATACACGTTATATGTTGTGTGTTCACAAGCGTATCGCTTTCAACGCGAGCAGAGAAGTCTATCTAGAGCCGTGGTGAGGAGTGCCTACGCCCCAGGCGCAATTCCTGGGAGAGCGCAAAAATGAAAATCTTGCATTTAATGTTAAAAATTATAAAGGACATTGTCGTATATTTTGTTTACAAAATCTTTAACATCCTTCGTATCAATTAAAGCAATCATTGAAAATATTTAATAAGCGTAATATTTTTAAATTAGTATATGATGATGTTGATAAATAGAGTAAGAAATAATTTATAGATCATACGTAGTCATAACATTATGATTTTATCTAGACGAATGGTAATTAAAAACCCTGGTGTAAACAAAATAGTCTTTAGATTATACGTAGTCATAACATGATTTATGATAAAAATAATGCTAAAAACAATTGAATTTAACAACAAATAAAATTACTAATGTGATACCATCTCCAAAAAATTTATTAAATCGGTAAACGCTCGGCTTATGTTCAGTCAGTGTACGGCCAGAGTATTTCTTGTACACACATATATTCTGCATATTCCTCTGTTTGTACGATATTTATATTATGTGTTTTTCTCAGTCTCCGTAATTTTTTTAAATTACGAATGCGTCGCCGAAACAGTGGACTACTTTTATGTAACATTGTGCGCGTTACGTGTATAATCTTGCGTATGTTTATATGTTAAGTGAGGTTTCGAAGAAGTCTATTAAATGACTGCAGTGCATGGTGGCATCAAAACGGCTTATCTTTCGGGTGAACACACACTTGCAATCATTTTGATCCGAGTCGATTTAAAATCACACACGCAAACGGCATACAAATATAGGACCTACTGGAATTCCGGTCTCCTCTCGCGAGCACTCGGGTGGTTATTTTTCGGTGACATGGCATGGAAATACCTCTCTTCTCGGTTGTGCACATCTTTCAGAATGTGTATGCATGTTAAACCCGACCGATCAACATCAAATTGTACTCGGTAATAGATTTTCTGTAGGTATAGGCGTTTGCGATACGATTGGAAAATCGTTAACAGATTTAGTTGTATTTTTCAGCAAGTACGTTTCAATAACAATAAACTGTTGTGTAATATACATATATATTGCTGTCATCGATGAAACTGCTTTTTTTATTTATTTATTTTTTTTTTTTGTAAAAATAAGTTGTGTCAATATTTTTAGATGGGTTAATTTTTATCATTCACCGAATTAATCTTTGTAAGGTCGATGATTTAATAAGATAAGCTTTTCAAAGAAATTAATTTAGGAATGAAAATAAATATTACAAATGAAAATGATAAATTTGTAAGCTTATTGTAAAAGTCAAATATATATTAGAAAACCATAGTGAAAATGATCTTAAATTAATAGTGCAATTGTTTTTAAACTGTTCACCATTTTATTTTAATATATATATAAATTATTATCATAATTATATAATAATATTGATATTATTTCAATAAAATAAAAAACTACAAAATCAATAAAAATAGAATGTTGAAAAAATATTTTAAAATTACAAAATACTATTGAAATAACATTAATTTATCATATTCTTCAAATTTCTGTAATGTTACAATTTCAATTTTATTTCAAATTTCGTGGCCAAAAAATCATAACAATATTCAATAACTTTTGAGTAATGACCAAGTAATTTAATGCGAATATTAATATTATTTTTAAAATATTACTTTCACTAATATTATTTTGCTGTTTGGGATAAAGTGAGATTTGGTTCATCCTGATTTATTATTATTTTTTTTTCTCCGCCGCACAGTGGAATGATTCCAATATTTAGCGGGCCTAAAGTCCCATTTTTAAAACCTAAAAAATCCTAAATTTTATTGTTAACTATTTTCCATTTGAAAATTTATTGAATTTTTTGAGGAAATTTTGTATCACACAAAATATTAAAAATTAGCAGCGTGGTTCGTGCAAATCAGTCAAATCGACTGCTCTCGAAGCGGTCGTCGCCGCGTGGCGCTAGACTCGCGCGACCGCCGCGATCATAGAAATCGGTTACATTTAAAAACAAGTAGTGCATGCGCGGCACTACTTAATTGAATCGCGCTGCGTTTGCCACGCGTCTCTAGACACGTGAATAGGAATCACACCTTTATTATTTTGTTTGATTTATTAACAATAAAACTTGCAGGACATTTTTTATTAGTGAATCTAAAATTTGAACATCCGCTCATTAAAACACACACGGTATTCACCAAATTTATAATTATCAATATTAAAACATCGTTTTCCTCACTGAGATTCAAAAATATTAGAAATTTCTACGCCATAATAAAGTTTACGTTGTCAACACACTATTCACTACTGTACCGTCCATATACATAGTCCATTCCTACCGAAACTTTACTAAAATTTGTTTGAAAAATCCAAATTTATATATATTATATATAGTCTACCGTCTACATAATCGATTATAAGATAATATATTTGATAATTTGTACTGCAGTCTGTGACGATACATGTATACACGTGTCATGTGTGTGAATGTGGAATGTACCATTGTGCGTAAACGAGTTACCTATTTTAAAGTAAACGACTGATTTCGTCGTGCTCAAACGAGTCATCGATTTTCAGATAAAAAATTTGAATGTGCGCAAATGAATTGCAGTAAAGTTGGTGCGCGGAACGAACAATAATTTCTCACGGTCGACACGGTGACGGAGGATGGCGGAGTCAAAGGTCTACTAGAGAAAAAACAAAAAAAACAGCAAGCAAATAATACAATACCGTTGTCGTTGGTATTGTATTTAAACATTCTAACCTAACCTACATGGTACCAATTTGTACCGTGAGTATAAACGCGCGTTGAAATCATTAGTCGCGTGCGGTTAGACAACAACGTATACGCGCATGTACGACACACAAACATCGGATCGATTCCCCGCGGTGTGTTTTCGGTCCGCCATAATTTTTTTTTTTCAAATGAACTTTTCGCGCACAACATGCACGACGGTCGAGTATACCGCAGTAATTTATCGCCTCAAGACACGCACGGCCATCGAGTGTTCCGTGCTCGCGCGATTCGGTACGACACCGGGTGGGCACCAGCCACGATATCCAGTGGCGGATCACGGGACCCGAAGAAAATATCCGACGGAGCGTTTAACGATCTGGATACCATGACAGAAATCCGAGGAATGGGCGGACACGAAATCTGAATACAAACATTATTATTTGTTCAACATTTGTAATAATATAGATAATCTATGCGAACGGATGCGCGCGTTCGTTTTCTTCCGTTTAATCAAATATTGAAGAATTGGTAAATGAAAAAAATAATTAATAATAATTATAATAATAATATAATATCATTGTTTCCACATCAAAACTTATAAACTACTGAATATTATTTGTATTGTGATTTTTTTTTTCTTTTCTTTTACGTTTTGTGCTTATGCGGTACACCAACGAATCGTGTAGAAGCGAATTAACCCTTTGCCGACCAACGGGACTTTTGAGTCCGCTGTGTATTTTATCCATTTAAACATAGGTAAAATAAATTAAGTACTATCTGACCATAGTGACTTATAAGTCACTCCATTTTTAATCAATAATGTTCCCGAAAATTTTCTGTGAAATCAATAGATGGCGTAAAATATATCACATAATAAAATAAATATAGTTTAGCCCATAAAATAAATATCGATATTTATATAAATAGCCACAGCGCGAACCAGTATAGATAAGCAATGGGTTTTATTATTATTCTTTTCGTTATAATCCCGAGAAACAGAACGTACCATTGAATATCATTATTATTGTGTATAAATATGTGTTTATTGACAATAATCACAACGGACTTTGAAGTCCCTATGGTCTGTTGCGACATTTTTATAGTTTTGACGAATATTCTTAGTCAAGCACTCGCGCGCCAAGTATATTGTTTATACGCATGCTATTTTTCTCGCTCTTGAGTGTTGTTTGTTCATTTATTAATTATTATTTACTCGTTAATTTTTTTAATTTATTTAATTGGTGAAATGAATAAATTTACAAAATTAAACGATCGTGAGATCGAAGATATAAATCAAAAAAATGGTGGCATAGATTGTTTTGGGGTGTTATTGATATTATATTTGTCAATTCATTTGTTATTAATCACAAGCTTAGTGAATCAAAATTAACTGTTCTTCAGTTTCGAAGAGCAGTTGCCCAAGGACTAATAACACAAGGTAAATGTGGCCTAAAAAGAACAACGGATATATCTCCAGGGACTTCAATAGGTAGACCATGTCTACAACCAAGAAGGGGCAAACAGTTGTTTTCAACAACTTCAGATGTGAGGTTATGGAACTTAGGGGCCCACTGGTTACAATTTAGTAAAACGAGAGGTAGATGTGAAGTGTGCAGCAAAAATAATATAGAATCTAAACCATATACTAAATGTTCTACTTGTAATATTTTTTTATGTTTAAATGAAAAGAAACCATGTTTTAATGAATATCATTCAAAATAATGTGTTCATTTTTAATATTATAATTATGATATTATTTTTTTTATTTTTTTGTACATTACTATTATGTTTATACGTTTTTAATAAAAGTCTTATTATATGATAAATTATGAATTGAACATTTATAATATTAAACATAGTAACCACTCAATGTTCTTAATATTAGTCTGCTATATAAAAAAATTGACCATTTAGTTTTTGATACTATAACTATTTTCTTTAAGTTTATATTGTTGTTAATTTGAAACATGAATTATATACATATTTAAATGGTCATTATATTTTTAATTAATTAATTAATTAAATTTTAACTAATTATTACTTATTTATCATAGGGAATAAGAAAATAGTAGTGTCGTAACGGACCATAGGGACTTTTAAGTATAGTCCTTAAATGACCAATGGGACTTATTTGTCCCACTCCTTAAAAAAATATTAAAAAACCTCCAATTTCAAATTTCTTAATTTCTAAATTCATCAAAAAAATAATAATTTATAAAGGTGCAAAAAAAAAATCAAATTTCTATCACCATTTAATGTTGGTCTACAAAGGGTTAAAAAGCGAATCATTGAAAAATCCTTTTTTGTCATGCGTGTCCTAGAGGTTCGATGCGAGTGGCTCTGCGACGGAAAATAACTTAGCCGTTCTGCGGGCGTAAGAGCATTTAGATTTTTTGGACATGGTTGAAAAAGACATGACTTCGTGCATGGCGATCGCGTTATTATTTACTGTTGGATTTTGGGACGCCGCACAGTGAGCTTACATAAAATTATTTTTTGCGTTATAACTATAGTTGTAACTGAGAATAATAAATATTTATGAAAATTAATAAATACTATTTAAAATAATAGATTATAGTTTTAATAAATTTAAAATAAATTATTATTCTGAATCAGACTCCGTTATAGTTGAATCATCAGTATCACTTTTATATACATTATCTGTTTCAAACTTAATTAACCTTTTTGCTTCGACTGAAAATGTATGAATTTTTTTGGGGGGGAATCCTCTTATTGACGAGATCAACGGATCGGATGTTGTTAATAAAATATTCATCAGATCTTCATTTACTTTTTTTCGAGATATCTTCATAAAATTATTTTCCCTATATCTTATGTATTCTTTGTTACGAGATTCTTGCGCTTCCTCTGATAGTTGACCTTAAATCAAATGATAAATACACAAATATATTTATATTATATTATATATTTTTAAGTATAGACAAATATTTTATAATATACTCATATTTACCGATTGGTAGAATTGCATAACGTATAACATCTGATCCATGGATCAGAATTTTATGCACGCTAGTAGGCATGTAATACCATGGATATAGTTGAACGAAAATTCTTACAGTTTCAATACCGTATACTTCAAATGCATCTACATTAATTTCACACCCACTTGCCATTACTGTTAAAATTGTACCAAATCGTTTAATTAAATCAATATTTAAACCGGTTATATCTGCCGACTTTTCGGCATATTTAAAAAACTTCCGAGCAGTATTTCTGTTGTTTGTAGTACCATGTCATATTAATTTAATTTTGATATTAAATAATGAATTTTTAATTAAAATAATTAAGTACAGTACGTTTAATAATTAGATCACATATCTTGTAATACTACATCTACTAACAAACCCAATTCGGAACGAAATTTATCTTTTACTTCTTTCTTTTTTAATTTAAACTTTAACTTGTTTTCAATATACCTCACCTGTTATTTATATATTATATTACATTTCAGTTCTAAATATTGTTCATATAAAATTAATCTATACTAGTTTAAAAATTCTAACCTGCCACGTTTTAAATTCCAAACGATATGAAATATGCAAAAGACATTCAAAAAACCTGATCCACGCATGAAGAGTTGACAAACCGAATTTAAAATGATCAGGATTTGTACTTAACTGTTTCACTGTGTTAATATCGTTAAAATATTTTGGAGTGCAACCACAGATATAGTATGTTTGACTTGAAGTATTAATCATTGAATTACATACCTACAAACATAGTACTCATACATTTCTTTTGCACCACAACAAAAATAATTTTTTTGAAGTATACCATATTGTATTGTATAAAAAAATATTGTTATAAAAAAATTACCTTTCCATCGACCATTAAAAAAATTAAATTGTGTTTAACATTTAACACTTTATTATTGAGTATAATATCAGTAGTATTCAAATTTTTTATTTGAGTTTCAATTTTATCAACTTCATCTCGTGTACTTTCAACGGTTTCTTTCTTAAATATAAATTTTATTGGTTTACAAAATGTTGTGGATGATGGCCGTGGATTTTGCCATATAATGATTTTTTGATCATTAGCAGTACAATTTATTTGCAGTGATACAAATGAGAACATAACAGATCACTGTCTGTTATCGATTGTGATGTAGAAAAATTAATCCTATAAGTGGCCTGGCCACTACTCCCATCACACCCCCATTTACACAAAAATTCATATTCGCCTATGATTATATTGATATCATTTAATGTTAACATTTTAAAAAGGCGTTCAACAGTGTGATTTAACAAATCCTGGAGAGGTATTTCTGCGCTATTTTTTGTTATGATAATATTTTCCGGATAACATTGTTTTTTAGCAATAAGAACTTTTTCATATGGTGGATAAATATTAGACTTCCGATTTTTAGGACCAATTCTAATGCAACAATATTGTTTTTTTGTTAGGCGATTATCAATAAGAAATGATAAGGCTTCATTAGTTGTGTAAGGAACGGGAACAGATATATTATTACTTTGTAATGACTTTCGAATTTTCTTAACACGTTTAGAAGTTGATGTAATCTCTTTTATAAGTAATCCTGCACTTCTATTTCCAGATTTAAACAATTTGGATGTTACAGCATATTTTAATTCCGGAGAAGTATAAGTTTTTACAATATCCTGTACTTTTGTTTTTTTAACTCTTTCTGAACAAGAATTGAAATCTTTTTACGGACAACCAGCATGATTATTACATATTTGAGACTCATAAATACGAGTAGGTAGAATAAATTCTCTTTGGAGCCAAATGGAATGTTTTTTCACAAAAATTGAAATCTTTCTATTGTATTGAGACCATTTTCGATTTAAATTTACTGCATAAGAACGTATTAATGCCGAAATTCCGTCTTCGTATTCTAAATTCCACTGTTGCCCATTATATTTTTCACAAATTTTACTAAATAAAAATGTCCTTGACCCAACAGAATAAGGACTTAATGTGCCTATTACACGTAACAAATTAAACAGATCTTCATATGTGAAATTGATTGTTTTCATACCACTACTGGAACATGCTAAAAATCAAATAAAACCCAGATAGGCAATTAAAGGCAAGCGAAAATTATTAAAATTAATTAATTTATGTATACATTAAATGAAAAATATATGGTACAAGTGATACTATTTGTTACTTTTAAGTTACAGTATTTTTAATGTACAAAACCGTTTTTACTGTTCATATTTTAAGTTTTAGAATATAAATGTTCATTTGAATATTGATATTGAAATAATTTTATTTATGCTTACCTCCATCTACAAGGAAGGGGATACGGGAGCTGAAGCCCCCCCCTTAGATATTAAGTAGAACCATATTGGACATAAGTACTAAAAATATTTAAAAAATTAGACGTAAGAAAGACTTCGTACAAATTGACATGCGCAACAAATTATAGCAGTAAATTACTTAACTAGCCCCTCCCCCCTTTTCATTTCTATATCCGTGCCTGGGGCAGTACCATGGTGTATGATGTTTCTTGATGATATAGTTTTAACAAGAGAAAATCTGGAAGAAGTTAATAATATATTGGATGAGTGGGAGATATCACTTGTAGGTAAGTGATTGAGAATTAGTAGAAATAAAACAGAGTATACAGAGTATGACTTTGGAGAAAGATACCATAAAGTTGAGGGTATGAGGAGACCAATGACAATATGTGGTGATGTAATATGATATTAGTGATTGCATTACCGTATAATTTTTTACAATCCAATCGGAACGTGTTCATAATTGTACACCAATTATCAGGGTGAATATTTCCGTATGCTACGACAAACACGCACGGACGAAATGCCAAGCGGTCAAGTTAAAAAATAGTATAAAATACAGTACCATTACAATTTGAAATATCGCAAAAGATTTAAATATATCTGTTTATGTACAATTTTATGATATGGCTGTATTTAATTTTGAGATAAAGAAAAATTTGATATTAAAAATATGTGGGTAAATTGTTCGACAGTTGGCTAATTAAAATATTGCCACCACTACAGAAGATACTGAAATGGCACCTCTGATGTTTAGTTATAGGTACATTATAATCCACGACGAACATTGTTGAAAGCGGCCGTTATTGTTTCTGAAACTTCAATTCACCATGATTTCGAAAGCTCTGCGGTACTACGAACGAGTATCGTTGTATAATTATAAAAACAATACAATGCGAAATGGGTTCGTTGATTAAGCACGTAGCGGTACGGCCGGTCGAACAGAAGTTCGTCGAAACTACGGATAATGTAACGGACAGTGGAGTATCAATGGGGGGGTTGAGGGTCAGAATCCCCCCCCCCATGAACTTGAGATGATAAATTAACTTTTATATAATACACGGTTTTTTCGTTAACATTTTTATATTTTAGAATTTTGATTAGGAAATCATATTAATAGTTTGTAAAAACACTATAAACGTATTACACACGCTGCATACACACACACACATACAAGTCGTAATATTATGATCATATTTAGATACTTTATTACTACTTTGATTATTTTTGCTTGGGAACATATTATTTAGATATTCTACAACGATTGATTCTAAATTGGTTCGCTGAATCGGTCGTCTGGTCCCGATAAGTGAGATAAAAGCGATATCATTGTCTGTATTAAAAGTTTATTTTGGGTATACCTATTGCATTCGCGGCTCGCCGATCATTTAACACAAACACGTTAGACTCGTTTCACGCTTAAAGAGCGCGCACACCAGATCCGTTTCGTTACGTTCCGTCACTTTACGTCACGGTTTCCGTCGAACGGAAAACTTTGCGTATTATATATTCTTATGAACAGGCGCACACTGGTTACGACACGTATCGTCATGTCGTATCTTGGAAATGTCAGGAGACGGATATATTGCTGTTTAGGGCAAAATTGACGGACGACGGATACAACTTGTCAACATTTCGATCGATAATCATTTTTCTCTGTGTGGTACAAATTTGTATTTTTGTTTAAAGTTGTTAAAACACTTTCATTACACTATTAAATAATGGAGTAAGTTCTTTTGTTCCTTACTATTTTTATATCGTTTTTAATTTAAATACATTCTTATTCAATATAAATTAAATATAAAAAAAGCAAATTGATTTATAAAAAAATTGAGTACTAGTTCTTCTGTTCTAGGTGCTTACTAATCTGTGGGTTCCAGATAAAAAATATAATTTTCCTATACTTGAAAGTAATAAAAAACGTGCACTGAAATTTCAACATAAGTGGCTTCATGAATTTAAATGGCTTTGTTATTCGGAAATCAAAAGTAGTGCTTTCTATAAACACTGTGTTTTATTTGCTAAGAATGGTGGTGTTTGTAATCAATCTCTAGGAAACTAAGTAACTGAACCGTTTACAAATTGGAAAAAAGCTAAAGAGGTTCTAATTTTTTTTTGTAATTTGTAATAATTTACTTTTCTAACAACTGATTAAATGCTTTCTAGGTTTTTCGATACCGTATGAACTGTAAATATCATTTGTCAGCAGTTCTCGATTCTGAGCATTTTTTGAAGGTTTTAAACAAAGAAGAACCATCTATAATCAAACGAAGTGATCGAAATAGATATTGTTGTATTTTAATTTTCATATTCTAGAATAAATTTAAATAAATCAGAATTTACTTATATTTTATTTTATTAATATGTATTATACTTCGTGTCAACTACCAATTTATGACCTTATGGGTGTATTATTAATTATTATATATTTCATCCCCCCTAGCAAAATTCCTAAATATGCCACTGATCTCCGACATATCTACACTGGCGGTAAACGTTTGCGACATTACGTCTATCTTTCAGTTGCGTGGCGTAAAAGTTCTATGTGTATTAGTAATAACGTGGTTAGAGAAATATCATTGTTGATGAACTTCTATTAGGCTAGTCGCTGACATACATCAGTTGTGCAATAGTTGCAAAACAGTTTGATCGTAACCGCAATCACATATAGAACTAAACTATCCTGACATATTACGATATAAAGGTTTTAATTGCATTCCAAAGGAGTAGGTATGAAGCTTGAAATTAGAGTCAAAATTGGAAGGACTACTATTTTCTATAATATCACTTGATACTTTACACCGTTTATCAGAATCATTAAAAAAACATTGTTTTCATAATTTTGATCAAATATATCTATGATTGTTTGAAATTTATATCAATATCACTTATTTCGTAATTATAAATTCGTTATATAAGAATTAAAAAAATAATATTCATCTTAAATTATAATTTAACCAGTTGAAATTAACTGTAAAATATATATATTAGTTTTTTAATTGCCAATGTCATAATTTTTTATTACAACAAATGCAATATGTTCTTAATTTCCCCAAGAAGATTATAAATAATTGATTTAGTCAAAAGATAATTATCTAAAACGATTTTTTAATAGAAATAAATTACTTTAAATAGAAGTTCAAATATTTTTGAATAGTTTTATGAAAAAGAAAACAAGTTAAAAAGGTCAGTAGACTTCAAATATATGTTGCGTGCCGTCAGTTCAACCGTTAACATCTTAATAATGGTTTGTTCGGACCTACCTTATATACCCCGTTCTTATGGAATATTAGACCCGGACATTGTTTCTAATTATATTAATATTCTAGAACCCTTCGAAAAGTATCTACTGTCCAATTTTATAATGCCTTATAAGGGCATGTTTTTGATATTGTTTCGGTCATTGCAAACAATGCCATTTATTAATGCTTTATGATCTTATCTTATCTTATCTTAAGGTATATTCCTGATGTTGTTTTGGTTTTTGCAACAATACCAGTTATTTGTATGTAACTCCTCTGTAAAATTGGATATTTACAAGGACATATATTATATATGCCCACAACGTAGATATCATGGTGTTTTCACATAGTGTAATTTGTATTTGCGTATGTAATAATATATATTATAATGTAAGCCCCAATGCTATTTATGTGGACCCCCTATGTATTGGTAGTCGTAAAGACCTACATTTATGTGTTTCCGTAACATATATAAGTAACCAAGTGAATATTTACAAGGGTGGTTCAAATATAAATGAGACTTTTCGTTTTTACGGAAGAGAAATTAAGTTTGGAAGGTATAACTGGGGATTAAAAAACTCACTATCTAGCTATTAACTACAACTGCCTCTATTGCCTAGCACAGTCATAGTTGCAAAAAACACGTTTTTGGTTTATTTTATATGATGAGCGAAAAAGAAGTTCCAAACGCGATTGCGCAACGTATTGTTATCCGTTTTTTGACAAAAGAAAATGTTAAACCTGCCGAAATTTTTCATCGACTTCACGAACAGTTCACCAAAGAGTATCTTTCTGAGGCCCAGGTGCTTAAATGATGTTCGGCGTTTAAAAATAGTCGCGATCGAATCGAGAATGAAACGCATCCGCACCAGCCGCGAAGCAATGTCACGGATGAAAACGTGAATATTTTCGTACTTTTTTGCATAATAGTTTTAAGATCGAAAAAAGGGATCCATTTATTGAAGTTTTAGCTTGAGCATTCAAGGAAATCGACGGGTTTCAATAAAAACGACATAGCAGCAATCATTGCAATTCATTTCTAAAATCACCAGGTGAAACGGAAAGCAAAATTTGCAACGACAAGGCTGAAAAAATTTAATGTATACAATTCACATACTATTATACATACTACATAGGATATTCAATAATGACTATAAAGTGGTTGAAAAAGTTTATAGTTTACAGTTTAGTGCCCATCGTGTCGTTTCATCATACCAATAAAAACGATATAAAATCGGACATTCTTTACGCGTTTAGAGCATCGTCGGGTACAAGCCACTCGATTTAAATACGTGAAATGCCACGTTGGGCGTGTTACATTAAATCAAATGTATCGCGTTTGAAAAACTATTTCGAACGGAACTTGGTTTACTAGAGCGTACCACATTATATATTTATGAGTTGTCTCAAACATTATAAGTACTTGTAAAAATTGATTATCACTAACGACGTTCAAGACTTGGAAATATCTTTAAATCGCTGCCTTCCATACGACTGGCCCGAAATTGATACTCCGTGTACCTGAGGTGATAAAATATACGAAATAATATCCGTGTTGCATTTGAAAACCATGAAATCTTGCGAACGTAAGGGTGCGAGCAAATACTAGATGGGGAGAATTGGAATCGTTTTGCGCAGCCGATTTCGATTCGAATCGATACAATATACTCGTAATAATAACACGAGAAACATGTATAGCATGTCAACAATCACTGTAATATTATTTTTGTCCTATGTCCTTGTACTCAAAAGTGTATATACATGAATTCAACGTCAGACAAAATACAATCAACGAGGATTAATAGCCGTCCAAAATAAAGACAGCACAAAATGAGCAAATTTCTTATCAGCAGTGTGTCGGTTTTAAGGGAGGACAAATGGGACATTTATCCAGGGCCCTGCGATCTTTAATTATCATCTTAATACTGTAAGACACATTGACATTTTATATAGGTAAATTATAAATCTATATTATGCACATTACCAGTTATTTGGAAAATGATATCTAAATTTATTAACCATAATACTAACTAGAAAGTAAATCGTCATCGATACGACGAAAGCGTAATAAAAATTAAATTTAAACTTTGGAAAAATAGTCAAATCTTCATCTTTGCTAAATTCAAAAGATTTTCTCAATTTAGACTTTAACATATTTACTTCATTGCATATTTTTACCCTTTCAGGCAGGGTTTTGCATCCAAATTAACCCGAACCCGTAACACCTCTAAAAACCCTTAAAAAATTAAACATCCAAAACCCATATAACCCGTGTTAACCCGAATGATTTTATTTTTAATATTTCCGAATTAACTAAAACCCAAATATTGGTTTTAACCCCTAACCCGAATAATTTTTTATTTTACAATCATTATATGACATATTATTTTGTATGTATTTTTTGTGGTTATTTAAATTTTGTCATTAGTTGTTTAATAGTAAAATTATTATTTACAGAAATAATTTCACATATACAAGATTATTCATTTATCTAAATTTATCTTATAAAGACAATAGCAATATATCATATTGACAAGTGTGCGTGAATGGTATGGTATGTTGATTGTTCAAATGTAAACAACTGGGATACTATTTTTAATATTATCCCAAGCGGATACGTCGTATTATTATAATTTAATAGGAAATGGTTATTGTAGTTACTTCTACGAATCATAAAATGGTTATTTATTGCAATACTGTAAATCTGAAATAGAATTGATGTCTCGCGTATGATTACCAAAATAATTAAGGTTAATTTAAATAATTACCTAAAAAATTATTGTTGTTCTCATTATTCGTATTTGTTCAGTGTATGACATGTAGTACATATGTCTATAGCGTATAATTTTCAATTTTTGTTGGTGTAATGATTATATACACTAGATACTAGATACTATTAATATTTTCACTTAATTAAAATCCATAGTTTCATTCAAAGCTTTATTGTCAAAAGTATTGGAAAAAATTAGTTTAAATCCGACTTTGTTTATTCCTTAATTGTATAACACAATATTGATTTCTTATTTATCTTCACTATTATTTTATCTCCCCGTCATTTACCCATTATTGTTAATTAATCCACTCATTAACTTTATTAATATTTGTAAAATTAGATAATTGTGAAATTTATTGTAATTGTCGAATTATAATGGTTATGCTGAAAGCTCTAAAAAAAAAAAAAAATTATAATAGAAACACACTTAGCAAACTACTGTTACGAACATACATAATGAAGGTCCTTGCAACTATATTACATGGGAGCATCACTTAATTGAGTAATTAATATATATATATATATATATATATACGAGTATGAATGACATGAGGGCATATCGTCTTTAATGCAGAAGTGTAAAAGCTAGTTAAGTAATAGGAACAAATTATGAACATACGATTGTAGACATATGTTAAAATCCAAATTGACAAGGCTAACCTGTCAATTGGAAGATTACTTAAAAACTCAAACCCAGTCCGAGTCAAGATATTAATCTATTGGGAAAGTCACAATACCATACAGACAGATTCCCACAGAATCTGAGTACATAAGGAGGTTTGAATAGACCAATATTTAGAAGTGTTTTAGTCCGACTCTAGCAAACACCTTCACGCCAGTTTAATTGGCAATTTAATTAAATACTTGTTTTTAAGGCGGGTTTACATGAGGCAAGTAATTAGGCAAGTCAAGTTGCTCAGCTACTTACTACGAACAAGTTTCCTTGTGTGAACACTAACTTGCTTTTACAATTTTAGCAAGTAAAGTTGTGTGGCAAGTTGCTGAGCAAGGCAAATTTAATGGCCCGCGTTTTATTTTTCAGGCCACTTGCCTTCCCCTATCATAGGTCTGTTATTAAATATTATCATATTATCATAATACCTGTGATATTATCACAAATTCCCAATGAAAATTTTTAAATTTACCGATTTAATCATTAAATGTTTACTTTAATTGTTTGTAATAAAGTGTTTTTGTAAAACTAAAATAATGGTATCAAAGTGGTCTGCTAACACAAATTGTAAATTTGTGGAACTGTATAAACTAAATGAATGCCTCTGGAACATAACAATTCCAATGTATAAAAATAAATAAGCACGATTTAGTCCCATACTACAAATAGTTAATGAAATGGGTATAAAAGATATGGATTCTAGTTCAGTTATAAAAAAAAAAGCCTACGTACTACTTATCAACAAGAGCAAGCAAAGAGCAATGGTGAACCACCATTTATATTCCTTTTTGACATCCAATTTCTAATCCAAATTTTTTTCGGTTCGTCTTTAAATTCATTCTCAATAATTTCCAAGAGTTGAAATATTAATAATTAAGATACATCTTTTGTTATGAATTTTATGGTGTGATGTTTAATAAGACTCATGATTTAAAAATTAATATAATATAATATGTATAATTAAATTATTCATACAAAAACAAAAGAATTGACAGAAATACCAAAAAAATATCTAACTTTAAGATACCAACAATAAATTAATATAAAAATATTTACTTTAATTATTGTAACATAAAATTATATTATAAAATAAAAATAAATTATCTAACTTGCTTAAAAACACAAAATTGGTGTGAACAATACCTGTAGTTTTATTTGCAAGTAGCAAGTAGAATTTAAGTAGCTTGGCAAATTGACTTGCCTAATTACTTGCCTCGAGTAAACCCGCCTTTAGAAATATTTCAATAAACAGTTTAACTTGATTTGAGTACTTTTATTGGAATTACCTTAACAAAAATCCTCATATGAATTGTTGAATTGACTACACGCAACACTACCTACGTACAAATTTATAAAAACGATCACATATAATTAAATGACCTATACTATTCTTAAATGCTATAGGAATGTCAAAAATTATTTCTAACACGTCGAAAGACATAGGGACATAACCGTGGGAAAATTGACATTTCATTTCGTTGCATTCCAAGGGGACGGGATAATAATTCGGCAGGTCTGGAATGATAACGTATGGGTATAATACCAGAGTATCAACAGTTCTGTACCGCGGCGGACTAGACGACCTGATCAGTAGATTTGAAACGCCGTTTCAAAACCGACGGGAAATGGGGGAGGGGCTAATTACCGAAAATATTGTGCAACAGATGTGTTGTGTCGCCCGATGGACAACCGAACGACATACTACAGCGGGTGAAGTTTAATCGTTCGTGAACACGTGAAAAAGAGTGTTTTGACGCACACCGTGATGCGTTACTGGGGAATGAGGATTTACGTACGTATTTACGTGTTTGTCATGAACGATGGTGGGTCGCGTGACCGAAACAAACACTGGGTTGATTAGAAAAAACGGTTTTAATAACACGAACATTGGTGATTACAAATCCGGAACGCGTCATCTGCGGTAGGCGAACACGGCGTCGATGACGAACACGATGCCGTTGGCGATGGACAGCATGGATTTGACCAGGCCGGTGTCGGAGAACGTCGAGCTGGCCACGCCGTTGAAGTAGTTGTACGATATCAGCCCGGCCCACAAGTATAACGCGGCACCGGCCACGGTGAATATCAAGTCCACCGGGATGCTGACGGGCGCGTCAGTGAACAACCCGAACACCACGGCCGCCAGGATGATCACGAAGCCGACGTACGTGCCGGTGGTTAACATGGAGTTGAACACCGTCATAAACACCGCGAAGCTCTCGTAGTGCAACGCGAATATGAACACGGCCATGCCGAGCTCCACGCACTTGATCGTTTTGTTCGACACCATCTTCTTTCTGTTGTTCTTATTAGCCGCTTCTCGGTGGACGAAACGAAAACTTCTGGAACGCTGCAAACGCGATTATAATAATAAGCTAGTGGCGAACGGTAAACAGATGCGGAAAGTAATGAAAGTAGTGAAATAGTAGCGAGTTGTTGACACGTGTGTATCCGCGCGACTGCGGACACGGTTGTAATCGATTGTTGTCCCGTCCGAGGAGATCGACACGGCAAATCTCGGAGATCTCTCGCCACCGTGTCTCGTCTCGGGCTCCGGGTGTATGATATAACACTGAAAAAATCAGTACGCGGAGCTACAGCCGTATGAAATACATTGCTTATCGTGGACTCGACGCTAGGGACCATTTTCCCGCAATAAGCGGCTGGCCATTACACTTGGTTCAAAAACAACATTTTTTAATACCGAAAAGTTTTTATTTTGCACACGTGATTCGTAAAATCGGATAAAAAATAAATGTTTAAATTAATTGATGAATACAACATTCAAAATAATGATGAATTATATAATATTAATAATATATAATATAATTATATAATAATTATATTATATATAATATAAATATCGGGATGCATAATTTGTCACCGATTTCACGTTGTTAAGCGCCTGAAGAAAGAGACTTCTGCGCTTTGTCCGAAATCGCGATTTTTTCATTGAACGATGATTCACATTGAAGCGACACTTGCAAACCGGCACCGGACCCCGCGCGGACCCGTACCGAACCAACATTTTAGGGAGTATTCACATTATACCGTTTTGCACTTACTGGCACAGACCATTATAAATGAATCGAAAGTAATTTCTACATACAGTCACAAGTGACTACACGCAGTGCAACGAATCCTGTGACGCGTAATTTTTATTTTAAAACCATATTTAAGCCCTTGTCCACCAAACATTTAGCCATGATGGCGATAGGTTTAGACGAAGAAGAACAAAACCAAACAAAAATTAAAAAAAAACGTATTTGGATGCATGACATTTTAAAAAGGAGAAAAATAGTGGGCGAATTTCATAGTTTATATGCAATCTTGAAGATCACGAAGAAAATATGTTAGTAGTGTTCAATAATATTCTATTTTGGAAAATAACGTCGTTATTGCGTTCACATACAACCGACATCAACTGTTCCCTCGCAAACGACATGGACACGGATTGTGGTCGAGTTAGGGAAAGAAAGCTACAAATTTATCGCTTTTTTTTGTATTCAATTTAACTCACCGCAACAAGCCCGTGGGTCAGAATTTTCCAAGAGAGGGGTTAAAAATCATAAAAGTTATTTTAGGTAAAAAGTCAATAAAAATTCACATGATCAAAAATATCAGGATCGAACATCAATAAATGTCAACAAATATCTGAACAGCTTGAACAGTTGCATTTATAACGATAATCTTCAGTAGGTGGAAAATTCCCAATAATTAAATAGAAAATGGCGTAAAATCGAAAAAATGTGTACTGGTAAAACAAAAATAAACAACTAGAGATGAATTTTTAAGTCAGTTTAATTTTTATAGAACGATGACTAGGTATTCTTAATAAAAATGTAGGTAAAAAAATCCTCAACGATGTATAGAATTCCCTGCGCACAGGCCTGCACAACAATATCCCATTAAGGTTTAAAAGATAATGATTCTTATTACTTTTGATAAGCAATCTTATAGATACGACAAAATCCAATAATACTAGTTATAAATGCATATCATAATGCTATGAAAAAATAAATATTGTCCAGATAAACCTCATACAATACTCATTTCAATTGGGGTTTAATAAACAGTTCATATTGCACTTTACTCGATTGTGGTGGAGCTCACTTCGAATTTCAACTTCTACTGCCCATATCTATACAGTCAAAGAAATCGTTTTAAGAAATCGTTTCATCAACTCTTGGTCTCAACTTCAATTATAATCAACCCGAATCTCAATTTCATAATACATTTTTATCAATTGCTTTTTTTTTTTGTTAATATTTTATAATAAATGTCGTGACCAGAGTTGGAAAAAACATGTTTTAAAAAAAAAAACCAAAAAAACATATTTTTATTGTTTAAAACACGGTTTTTCTGTTTTCAACAAATGTATATATGATGTTTTTTTGTAATGTTTTTAAACAGCAATAAATAATTAAAAATATATTTAATACTTGAAGTCGAAAAAAATCAATGTAGGTAATTGAAAATTTAGGTAGTCATGAGAATGGGACTGCATGTAATACTACAATACAACTGCTAAAAAGTATTTTATGAAATTAAATAAAATAAGTATAACATTAGATAAAGTTCAGACAGATGGATTTACTTTCAGTGAAACAACTCATTTATGGTAAGAACTAAACTAATTTTTTGAAATTTAAGTTTGAACTTGATTCAATGACTGAAAAAATCTAAAAAAGAGATTTGATATGGCAGTGACAGAATACCATTTATTAGTTATATTTTGGACCCTAAATGTAGGAATAAATATATAGACGAAAAAACATTAATTCTGATCAAATGGATTCCACTTTAAATTTTATAAATTCATATCACCAAAAAAATTATGCCAGAAATAATAACATATCAAGCTGAAGCATATTCTTTTAGAGTCTTCTTTTTAAATAACATTTATCATTAAAAAAAAAATAAATATTTCTTCAGAAATGTTATCACTAGTTACAAAATTATTTATTGCTATTGCTTCTTCAGCTGGAGTTGAATTATATATATATATATATATATATATATATATATCAAATATGTGTATGTATATAAAATTAAAAATTGTCAAAATAAGTTTTCATTTTTAAATCACTGAACAACGATTCTATTTTTGTTAAATAAGTATGTTATTTACATACCTATATTAAAGTTTATATCAATTTTAATTTTTTTAATTTAGTAAAAAGTTTTTTATATAATTTTCAAAGATTGAAAACTGAAAAGTAATAATTTATGTTATTTACTAAATAGTTAATTTTTAATTTAGTTTTTTTTATTTACAAATTTTTACAATAAAGTTAATTATTTTAAAGTTTAAACTTTTTCCTTTTCTACTCGAAATTTCTTAAGAAAATAAACATCATGTTGTTTCACTGATTGCATAAAATCATAAAATATAAATTAATTCGAATTTCAAATTACGAATATAATATATGATCCGAATAATATATACATTTTTAAGAAAATTAAAATTATGCTATAATTTTTTTTTTTTTTAAACACTTGATGTTTTTAACAAAACAACTCTGGTCGTGACACAATGATTTAAGGTTTAATCTCAAATGGAAAAGAAACTCACAAAAAAACGGTTTTATTACTCTTACAACTTCATTTGTTTATTATTAATGACTTATTTTGTCATCGAATATTAACTTATACATGTCCCTAATAAGCGGCTTCTACTGTATATATGTACGAGGTCTGTTCAAAAAGTACCAGGACAAATGTTATTGCGGTTAATCTATACATGATAACGTTTTAAATTATAAATAGATATATTCCCAACGTATTAGATAATATTTTGAACAAAACCCGAAGTCGCTATCTTATCTCAGTTTAATATTATACGTGGTTAAATCTAGTCAGTTTGTTTCGATCTCCGTTTTCGTCATGTCCGAAATTAACGAACAACGTGTGTTCATCCAGTTTCGCTTGAAACTTGGTAAAAATGCAACTGAAACGTACACAATGATTAAAACTGCTTTTTGGAACGATTCTTTAAGTCGCTCCGTTATTTTCGAGTGGTTTAAACGTTTCAAGGATGGTCGACAGTCAACTGAAGATGATCCACGTTCTGGAAGACCGTCGACATCCAGAAACGATGATGTTGTGGCGAACATTTACGAAAAAGTGCGAAATGACCGCAGATTAACTGTTCGTGAGTTAGCAAATGAGGCAGGAATCTCAATTGGATCTTGTCATGAAATTTTAACAGAAAATTTACAAATGAGAAGGGTAGCTGCTAAATTCGTTCCGCGGTTGTTGACATCAGAACAAAAGGAAAATCGTTTAACGATTTGTAAAGACCTTAAAAATCGATCTGCTGATATTAATTTCATTAAAAACATCATCACAGGGGATGAGACATGGATTTATGGGTACGATCCAGAAACAAAGTTACAGTCATCTCAGTGGAAAACAAAATTTTCCCCTCAACCAAAAAAACTCGCCAAGTGAGATCGAATGTCAAGACAATGCTGATTGTTTTTTTTGATATTGAAGGTATTGTTTATTATGAATTTGTGCCCCATGGACAAACAGTCAATCAGGTATTCTATAAAGATGTATTAATACGTTTGCGAGAGAGAATCCGCAAAAAGCGCCCAGAAAAATGGCGAAGTGGAACCTGGTTTCTTCATCACGACAATGCGCCAGCACATTCAGCGTTGTCAATTCGTGAATTTTTGGCTGAAAAAAAAATACCTGTGGTACCGCACCCTCCCTATTCTCCTGATCTAGCCCCATGCGATTTTTTTCTTCCGAGATTAAAATCTGCGCTTAAAGGACAACGATTTCAAGATGTAGAGGAAATTAAAGCGAATACGGCAACAGAACTCAAAGCTATAACTTTAGAACAGTTCCAAAGGACTTTCGAAAAATGGCAAGATCGCTGGAACCACTGCACATCGTCTGGAGGAGAGTATTTTGAAGGCGATGTCTTTAAATAATATGTAACTTCATTTTTGTAATTATTAAAAATAAAATCCTGGTACTTTTTGAACAGACCTCGTATATAATATATACTATATATGTAAAGGGAAATATGGGATACTTGGCAATGCACATATTGCTCAATCAATTTTTTCCTGCCCGGGCATTTTGAACGTCGAATAGAAATATTAATTAACTTATTATTATAACTGTATAATATTTCTTACTCACTTTTTATATTCTTCTATCTTATATCTATTGTTTTTCCATATCAGATTTATAAAAGTAATTTAGCTGTGTCGAAACAATCATACAACAATATATGAACATTAATTACAATACAATGTACTCGACCGACCAGTCAAGTGTTCGTGATTTTCAAGAGACTGAGTACTTCGTAATTATTTATTTATATTCGAGGTTCAAATTGCCCGGGCAGGATCAATATAAATTATTCCATATTGTCCGTAACTTAAGATTACAAATATTTAAAAATACTTAATATTAATCATTTTATTATCATTCAAAACTATCGCCATTATCAGCTAAACGAGTTATTGAGTAATTATGAATTAAACAGCGAGTGTATATTATAACGCCACGGAATTTTCCAGTGATTTGATTATAATATTAATTAAACGTTAATTAAAATTAATTTAAATTTAGAATATTATATAATCCGTTTCAGCAATTAGATATCATATTTTCCGCTCCTTCCTTAGATATATTATAGTGTCCGGTTATCTCGGCGGTCTCACGGCTGGACGCCGTCGCGTCACTTTGCCTCGAGCGTATGCCGCGGTACATGGCTGCAAAAATATACCCAGAAATATATTGTTATATCACGACCCGTAGTAATATATACTTTATTCAATACGTGAGTGCACCATTTTTCAACACTGAAAGTGCGATTCCTTAAGGCGTGTCCAGACGGAGCAGCTTTTGTCGTGCGGCATAGCCGCGCGGCCCCCGTCGGCCAAATACTTGTCCACACGGTGTGGCATTTATTTCCCGATTTGTTTTAAAGTTATAATAATAATAATAATAATAATATATTATTCATAATACCGTAGAGTTGTGTCATTTTTAATGGGCAACGAAGTGCACGAGATCAGCAAGTAATCTATATTTTTGAATCTTAAAAAATATGAAATTAAAGATTTTTGAAAAATCATTATTGATCTTTGTATTTTTAAAAACAGAGAATCTTCAGTATCGACATTTTGATAGAATAAAAATTATGTCTTCTGGAGATTACTACAAAAATCAGTTTTACCTCAGTGAAAAAAGTTTGTTCTGTTACTAATTACTTAAAAAATAATTTAAATGCCTACTTAAAAAATAAGTACTGATGCCGTGCGGCTTTGCCGAAAATACGTTCTCACACGCGCGGCATAGGCGAGCGGCACAAGAAACGTGGCTTTCCTTTGATGTAGACCACCTACTAGGCCGATCGAAAATTATGCCGCGCGGCATCAAAAAAAGCCGCTGAAAATGTATTCATGTATTAACACTCAAACCGCGCGGCACGGCCGCGCGGCAAAAGCTGCTCCGTCTGGACGCGCTTTTAGAGCGCGTCTATAGACGCGCGACCAATTCGGCTGACGCACCGCGACTCTAATTTTAACTGCTTTTCCTATTTTTAAATGAAACCTATTCCCAACACCGCCGCGCGGCTGTTGCGTCTCTAATCGCGCGACTGACGACCGCTTGGTAGGCGGTCAAAACACACTAGACGCGCGACCGATTATCCTCGACTTCTTAATTTCATACCGTTTATTTGATTTACCTATATAATTTTAAAAAATCTTATGATAACAATGTAGATTATATACCTGCCACGCGTCTCTTGCGACTGCGTTTTGTAGTTGTACGGAATACCTCAGTAAATAATACCTCAGAATACTCAGTCGCGTCGCAAAAATTCAAATCGCGCCGCGTCAGTCGCGCGTCTACAGACGCGTCCTTAGGAATCACACCTTAACAGTTTTTTCACCACGGGTGTCTTCCACATGATGAGCTAAACATCAACCATGGGCCCTCGGCGGGCGTGAGCCAATCAAGTCATCTCGTAAAGTTGTAAAGTATAGCAACCATGTGTGTAACGAATAAACCCCCCTACATTCTTAAATTTGTTTTTTTTTTATTATTCCTTTATATTAATATATTATACATCCTTGTGTAAAATCATTATTTCTTATTATTTTATTATATTATGTTTAAAAAGAAAGAAAACTAAAAACCTTTAGGCTCCACCAAACTGCCCTAACCGGCATACGTGGTCCGGCCTTTAGGTCATAGATATGTTACCTCAGAAATGTATGGGAGCAAAGTAAGCCCCAAGCAAGGCTGAAATGTCTCACTATTTTTACTTCCTTGTGCTCGGCGACGTTTTGACGTCATATTATTCTTTAAAAATATGTTGTCTGTACGTATCATGCATCCGAATTATTGTTCGACTATTGTCGTTGAACCACAAATCGATGATGCATCTGAATGGTTTTTAATATTCTCAAAATGCATACGAAAATAGTAGTTCATGTGTACACGTTTTGCTGCGAGCACGTTAGGGAGACGTCGTCTCGCCCGCAGCAGCGAGATTTATATTTATTCCAAAGCTTGCAGATATAATATAGTTGGTAGGGGAGTTGTTCGCATTCTTTGAAAGTTCATGAATCATTTATACTTCTTTTTTCTCGCAACGAGCGGAAAACTGAGCGAATCGAGACGTTTTATTATTCACGCGATAATGTATTACACCGGCGTTTCGATCGGATTTTAAATACGAGACCAAATTAATTCAAATCAGTCACCTATACACACGCTTCAAGTAGAACAATAATTTATTATACTGTCTACGTGTGTACTTGTGTGTGTGTGTGTGTGTGTGTGAATGAGCGTAAGTATGTATACGATGCCTGCAGTGGTGCGATGTGCTTTCGGTTGAAAAACACCTTTTTGTCAGGTTCAAACATTTTCGGCCGAGTGATTTTTCGGATATAATGAAAACAAACATCGTACATTATTACACGTCGCGCGGGTCTCGGACCGTCGCGTCTGAACCGCTGTAACTAATACCCCTTTATGTACCTTTATCTACCTATGGGAATACATAAACGACTGTGCGCACGGTATATTATGTACCTAATGGAAATCTTATATCCTCGACCTGACAAATTAATAACGAATACATTTACATAAATTGAGGAGAGAGGAGAAAAAGTAATAAAAAACGTTTCACGCGATCTCGCGGCGTTTCAGATGACGTCCAGAAACGAAAAATATCATTAACTTATTCAAAGTATAATCATCCGTCATCGCATATTACATTATATACACGTACGTACGCATGCACGCCATAGTGACAGTTTGAAGAAGTACGACTGTACGCGCACGATGTGTATTATAATACCAAGCAAACGATATGAACCCCTACCGGAAGGGCTACCTAATAATATTATTATGTTACGACCCCGTGTAGGTTAAAAAAAAAAAAAAAAAAGCGTAGAAACCGGTGACGTATAATCGTAATGGAAAGGGCTGATGGGGTTGTCTATCACTACAGTGAGATCGTTCAATTCTTTTGATCTTTTCGGAATTAAACTACAGTTTACGAATACTATATTCGATGTATTTGTTATGCAATTTTGCGTACCGATATGTCATACGTAATATTTGAGTAGTATTGATTGATATGAAATGTCTAATAAATGAAATTATGAACTATTTGGATCAAGATAAATTTATTGGAGGAAAGAGCATTAATGAAGGATAATGATCAAGAGAGGAGAAAAGGAAATTTGGTTATATTTCATGGAGTGAGAGAAGAAGACAATTAATAATATGCTGAAAATCACATGTGGTCCCAACACATTCGGAAAGGGTGTAGTAGGGACTGTTGTTGAACCCTAATTTATAGAAGTAGAACGATAGTATGTCATGACATATGTGTAATCTTAAGTATTTTACTATAACAGCGCAAGATTTCAAAGTTTGTTACAAACTTTGACTGTGTAGGGATTTTTCTGCATATTTTTTTATATCCTGAGGTGTAGGATTCTGAAAGGTTCTATCAAATCAGTGTCCACAGTTTGAGTGTCTTGCTTCTGTAGAGGAATAAGATCGAAATAAAGGCCTGTTAGCAGACCCGAGGAAATATATAGTAAGCTATTACAGTGGAACGTCGGCTATCCGTACTAATTGTAACTAAGAGAGGTGCGGATAATCGATTTGTTCGAATAATCAAATAATCATTAAAAATTTTAAAATAAAGTTAAAAACAAATTTACTAAATATAATATTCATACATAATATAAAAAATATAATAAAAATATAATTTATTTATTTTAAATAATAATCAATGTTTTTTGGCACTTCTAATGAACTAATTTTTTTCGCCGCCAAATCCTTTATCCTTTTTAATATTAAAAATTCGGTTGTATTACGCTCTGGTTATTCATACATGTAGTATGTGCATGATAAAATAACATAACGTATGATAAAACTAAATTAAATTAAACTAAAAATAAATGAGTACTCAGATATTTTGTAGTGCGGATAATCGATGTTCGACTGTAAGTGTAAACTAACTGATATATTATTGCCAATTTTATATGTGCTCGAAATATTGTTGTAGAACGATTTTCTTCGGTTATCATGACTGCACTTTTTTACCATTGTAGATATAGCCGGCAGTTCCGCGGTGACAGCCGACCGATACGCACGTATCTCGCGCTACCGCTCTTCCTAATTACCTAATTAGCGATCGTCTAGTTTCAATGCTTAATTGCGTTATACTTATATTAACAGTGTAAACTTATCATCAATTTTTAACTTGTTTTTTTTATAAAACTATCCATGCCCAACTATCTGTTAGGCAGTGCGTATATTGATCAAGTGCGAAAACGCACTATTATTTGGTATTTTCGTCACACGTAAGTCACAGTGTTACGTAACTGCTTCATTGCGGTTATCTTATCTGCCGACCGCCGTCAGGCGGTCTTGCTACATATATTATAACAACCGTCCACCGCCGCTCGCTCATTAATTATTATGTCGACAACAAAAACCAAACAAAACACCAACGCTAATCAACAGCCCAAACCCAATGCAAATACGCATAAACAATCAGAAACACAAAACTCTGAGATGAACAACCCAGGCCGCAGCACCCAAAACAACATCACTAACCGACCTGAAAATGGAAACTGGACTACTCAGACAGGTAAAAGAAACCTTTCAAGTACATCATCTAGCTCTTCCACCTCCAAAACCTCTTCTACAAAAACTGCTCAGCCACAAACAAAAAAACTCTTTTTCTCAACACGCAATCGCTACGAACCACTTTTGATCACCGAACCGATCGACTCGGTATTTGACGTTAACATGATAGCCGAAAATTCTGAAATCACTCCCCGAGTCAAACCACCTCCCCCGATCTTTATGAAAGGAATAAATGACTTTCCTGGCTTCTGCACAACTTTAATTGAGTTGATAGGAGTTGATAACTTCATTTGCAAAGCCACCACAGACCGCTTAAAAATACAGACCGCCAATCCCGAATCTTATAGACTTCTAATACATTATTTAAAAGAACATAACGCTAAATACCACACATACCAACTTGCGGAGGACAAACCCACGAGGATAGTTATCCGCAATCTCCACCCTACTACGCCAGTTGAACTAATAAAATCTGAACTCGAGACGCGCCTCTTCGAAGTCAGACAAGTCACGAATGTTCTACACAAAACCAGCAAGCACCCACTCCCGTTGTTTTTCGTCGATTTAGAACCTACCGAACACTCTAATCAAATCTACCAATTATCTTCCCTTCTGCACACAAAAATTAAGGTTGAAGAACCATACAAGCCTAAGTTAATTAGCCAATGCCAAAATTGCCAAGACTACGGCCATACCCGGGCGTACTGCGGTTATTCAGCACGCTGCGTTAGATGCAGCGCGCATCATCCATCTTCCGAATGCACTAAGTCGCCCGACTCCCCTGCCAAATGTGTACTATGCTCTGGAGATCATCCAGCCAACTACCGTGGTTGCATCGTCTACAAGGAACTTCAACGCCGAAAAACGCCGACCAATAAAAGTAATTTCTTACATGATACTATCAAACCAAATGTTAAACCTTATAATGTAAAAGAAAGCCACCCACTCGCTACCCTTTCGGATAAGAATGAATCTAATCCCACAAAAACTTATGCACAGGCCACAGCTAGTCAACCACCTCAACCTTCTCCACCCTCCGACCTAACTCAACTCATGTCCTCCTTTGTAGGTGAACTAAAATCTCTTATTAACCCTTTAATTGCTCTCCTGACACAAGTCATCACTTCACTTCTAAACAAAAACAATGACTAATTCCTACACTAATAACTCATTATCTATTTTACTATTTAATGCTAACGGCCTAAAAAATCATGTTAATGAGCTCCAGACAGTACTCTTTGACAAGCGCATAGATATCGCCTTAATATCAGAAACTCATTTTACCAAATATTCTCACATTTCCATTCCAGGTTATTACCTACTAAAATCTAACCATCCTGATGGTACAGCACATGGTGGGGCAGCTATACTTATTAAAACTAACTTAAAATTCTATCCTCTTTCCAACTTCTCTCAAAATCATATCCAATCCTGCGCCATCTCAATCACACTTAATAATATTCCTATTTGTATTGCAGCAGTTTACAGCCCTCCCAAGCACCTTATAACAGACACTAATCTCACCGAATATTTTGACACATTTCCTAACAACTTTATTGCGGGTGGTGACTTTAATGCTAAGCACCAAAGCTGGGGATGCCGAGTTACTAACCCACGCGGTAACCTATTTCACAATTTTACCAATGTTAAAAAATTTAAAATACTTGCACCACCTGATCCAACATACTGGCCAACATCGCGCAGGAAAAAACCTGATATTCTGGACATATTTATCTCAAAAACTCCGAGTAATTTATACTGTGCTGTAAACAATATCTTAGACTTAAACTCGGATCACTCGTCTGTAATACTAAATGTTGATGCGACTCCTCAAATAAATTCAGTTAGCCACTCTCTTTTCTCACCATCAACCAATCGTTATACATTTCATAACATAATTGCCCAAAAAGTTGATCTTTCAATAAAGTTAAAGACCGAGCACGATATTGACGAAGCAATCAATAACTTATCCGAACTTATCCACTCAGCAGCCTCATTATCCAATACTTTAACCACCTCTAAGCACTCAGTCCAGAATCTGACTCCCCTTCCTGAACAGATACGCTCACTAATTGTGGAAAAACGTAGAGCCAGAGCAGTTTATCAACGCACGCGTCTACCGTCACACAAAAACGCTTATAATAAGTTAGCCAACTCCCTAAAAAAAACCCTAGCTAAAAACAAAGCGGATACACTAGAACAAAAACTAACCAATCTTTCATTTTCCGACGGTAGCTTATGGAAAGAAACCAAGAAATTACTTAGTATTAAAACTCCTTCTACCCCTCTAAAGAAACCTGACCATACACTTGCTTCTTCTGATACCGATAAAGCCGAAGTTCTTAAAGCACACCTACATGAAACCTTCCAACCACATCATAACATACTCATACCTCAATTTGTTGATGAGGTAAAGGCTGGTTTAGACCTTCCCTCAACCTCCAATCATCTTGAAAAATATTTCACGCCCAATGAAATCAAACAAGCTATCCAAAAATACTCCTTAAAAAAATCGCCAGGTTACGACCTATTAACGGCAGAAGTAGCTAGATGCCTCCCCAAAAAAGCAATAGTACTGGTAACATATATATTTAATGCATGCCTAAGACTCTCCTACTTTCCGATCCTTTGGAAATTCTCAAAAATTATATTATTTCCTAAACCTGATAAACCCTTAGACGACCCATCCTCATACAGGCCGATAAGTCTCTTGCCCTTCTTATCGAAAATTTTTGAAAGGCTTATCCTCAAACGAATGACTCCATATATTGTCAGGAACAATATTCTTCCGAACACCCAGTTTGGATTCAGACCCTCACATAGTACCATTCATCAAGCTCATAGGATTGTCGATGCAATATCTTTCTCGTTGGAAAAAAAACTTTACTGTACCTGTGTCTTTCTTGATGTATCCCAAGCGTTTGACAGGGTTTGGCATGACGGATTACTTTACAAACTCAAAAGTTTTCTTCCCCACCCGCTCTTTCTTCTTATCAAATCTTACTTAACCGATCGTCACTTTCAAGTACATTATCGCTCTGCATACTCAGAAATAACCAAAATCAATGCTGGCGTCCCACAAGGGGGCATCCTATCTCCAACTCTATTCAACATATATGTCGCTGATCAACCCACCACGCCTCAAACCATGGTGGCTGATTATGCTGACGATAAAGTAATTTTGTCAATTAGTGAAAATCCGGTAGCCGCCTCATCAAACCTGCAACTCCATCTCTGCCTAATGTCTAACTGGTACGACAAATGGCGTATCAAAATAAACCAAAACAAATCAAGTCACACTACATTTACTCTCAAGAAGGGAATTTGTCCAACTGTTACATTAAACAACATCCCAATTCCCACATCTGACACAATAAAATACCTGGGACTCAATCTTGATAAACGACTAACATGGAAAAATCATATTCGAACCAAAAGACTGACTCTCAACGCCCGTATGCGCATCCTCAATCCTCTAATATCGAGAAATAATAAAACAAGTCTGAAAGTCAAACTTCTAATTTACAAAACCCTCTTAAAACCTATTTGGACTTATGGCATACAGCTCTGGGGCTCAGCAAAAAAATCCAATACCAATAAAATCCAAGTATTCCAAAACCTAGCTCTCCGTCGTCTGTCCAATGCACCACCATACGTCTCTAACCTAACATTACATAATGACTTTCACATAAAAACCATCAATGAAGAAGCTCAATCATTTTACTTGCGGTACCGCACACGACTTCTATCCCACCAAAATCCTCTTATTAAAACCCTCTCCTCTCAAACTCTCCCGGGGAATCCAAGGCGCAGGCTAAAAAGGAAATGGTGTCGTGACCTACTACAATTATAAATTTAAAATATACTATGCTCGTTACATGTATATATTCATTTAATCTCAACATATGGGAAAAAAATAAAAAAAAAAAACATATATAAATAATTCATGCTAAGTGTTGCCAGTGGGTGGCTTCTTACTCAATTTTTCATGTCATGTCTTCTCTTAGCACATAAGCTTATTATGCATTACTTGTATAGATTGTTTATTTCTAATAAAAATTAAAAAAAAAAAAAAAAAAAAGATATAGCCGGATTTTAGCCTAGGCCAATGAGTCTCGGGTCTAGGATGGCAACATTTTAAGAGCAGCAAATTTATTATACCGTAGAAAAAATTTTATTTATTTTAATTTTTAGTTGATAGTGAATTAAAAATTGTTTAAGTTTCGGGTACCTATATAAATTTTGTCTATATCTATTTGGAAAATATCTACTATCAACATACTAATAATTAAGGAACGGATTTAAATGCTGTAAAAAATAAGAAAAATACATTAAAAATATATGATTTAATGCAATCATAACAATTTTTTTTAAATATTGCATTAAAAAGTGCTCTTAAAATTATTTTTACATTGAAAAAATTTGTTTTGTTATCAAATAAATCCTTATTCTTATTTATTATTTGTATAATTGTAATATTAATCTTCTATATTTATTTTACCATATAAATTATTTTTAAAAAATAAATATACTATTTAGATACATTCGTTATAATTTTACCTTAGTTTCATATGAATAAATTAATTTTGATTAAATTTTTATAAAACTTTATTCGTTTATTTATAAAAATGATTTCAAAACATTAAAATACACTAAAAATGCTAAAAATGTTCTAAAAAGTAAAAAGTTTTAAAAATGCAAAATAAAAGTTACATTTTTCAATCCCTTGATGTATAAATTTGAATGTTTTCAAAAAAAATTAATTTAGCATTCAAGTACGCTCCCTACTAACATTACTTGGGGATGTAGAACACATGTGAAAATAATTGTCACGCTTTGGTACTGCTCTATAAAAATAGAGTTTGTCAAATAACGGACAAAAACAGACACCAATTAGTTGTTCTATAATCTTTATGTTACTATCTGTGCTGGTAACTATAACATCATGTTATTTCTTATTATAACAGTTGAAATATTACACTCTTAATTTTATTTCAATTAAATACGCGCAGCCACTCGCTGTCGACATGTCGATATCTTAAAGCAAATTTTCAATAATTAAAAAAAAAAAATTTATAATAATAATAAGGAAATAGGGCGGATGAGCGCCAAATTATATTGGGGCCTATAACGACACTTATGCTAAATCTGGCCTTGATTGTAGGAGTGAAAAATATATTAATAGATATTCATATCACACGTATATAATTATTACATACACACGTATGAGTGTGCTATGTGCACGCGTTAATGGATATTTAAAATGTTATGTTAAACGCCCGTTTTTACTTTACAAACGCATCGAAATCGATGAGTGAGTTGACGTCACGAGCGTATCTACGTGTTAACAATATCGTAGTGTCTCTTCCGTTCGTATTTTATGTTTATAATATACACGTGCGGGGATCGCACGTTAAAAAAGGATAAAATTGAATGGACTAGGCTTGGACTGTATGTACCGCGTGGTTTTTTTTATATTTCAGTGTCAGTACTTCTCAGATTTCAATTTATTCAGTAAAATGTTTATGTACGTTTGGTGTGTACGACGACGATATAGTACCTGTACATACCTATCTGCATACCTATATTTAGTTTTTAATAACCTATACACGTCTCAATGTGTATACACACACACACGCACACACATGGTCGTCACAGAGTGTGAACGTATAAATGAATATGAATTTGTTTTGGTAGTAGTGAGGTATAAAGATTAACCTGTTTTTTATTGCATTTTGTGTAAAATTTAACAATCGCACATAAAACATATTATGTGAAAATTACATTTGACATCTGTGCGCGCGCGAGCGCGCGTGTGTCTGTACAAGTCCACGTATAAGTGTGTTTTATGCGCGCGAGTTGTTTTATTACATCAATGATACTTCAAATGCGTATTGACAGCCCCATTTCATCGGAATCGTTGTACACGAATTTGTCATGGCCTTAAATATTTTAATGTGTGTGAAAAAAAAAAAAAACGAAGAAAAAATGTGTATGTGTACACATACCCAGCGTAAGGTATACGGTCGCTTGCGAGTTGGAATTATTATTATTATTATTGTAGTAATAATATTATACAACGAAAGAAAACATCACGACGAATCGTGTGTGCGTGTTGTCGGGGGGTAAAATTATTACACGTCAAGACGTTTACAAATGGTTAACAACGGCCTGTACACGTAATACATATATACGTGTGCGTATGTCTACACGGGATATATAATATAATATTACGATGACGATGACCGGTTTTTACGGCACATCCTCCGGAGACTTAGGAGTTCGGCGTGAGTGTGTGTCCGTTCTATGTGTACGTGTGCGTATGTGTGTAATGGAATACTAAATAGTTTTAACGTACATATGAATAATAATAATAATAATAACAACAACAATATAAAACAACCGTCCGCGACGTCGACGATTGGCCTGGACGGTCTTACGGGAACGCCATTTTATTATTTTTTATACGTATGTATATATACTATGAAAAGAACCTTTAAGAGAGCTGAAGAATAAAATCGATTAAAACCTGCGCTATAGAGGGACATATAAATAAAGGTATAAATATATGTATATGAAGACATAGACACAGTGACAGAGAGGGAGATACGTACACACGCATACATGCGCACACCGTTTCTAAAAGACCAAAATTTCATTTCGTCATTCTCTGCGCTCACACACACATATATCCGCCGTAACAAATATATATACATATAGAGAGATTTTATATTGAACCTAGTCGCACCGCGTTTACCCATGAATATATATGTACAGTTTGTAATGTCGGTCAGAGTCCGTGTCGAATTTTCCATTATTATTATTTTCAATTTGTACGTTATGCCGGTCCTCGTACAAGAGCCCCGTTAACGGTGGAAAGGGGTGAAACTTATTGCTGTTTAACGTTGTTCGATGTATTGTGTATGTATGTGTGTGAGCGTTACACAGAACTGGTGGTGCGCACCCTATCCATGCCGCCGCCGCCACCCTTTAAAATGTTTCACGCGAACGTAACAAATAACAAAGAAAGGTTACACTTAATTACTTATGGACATCATGACGTCAGATTCTTTACAAAACAAAGAATGCGTCAACGGAATAAAAAAACGAAATTATACGCTTTAAAGTTATAAACTTTTAAATTTGTTTATACTACAAATAATGTATATATATATATATATTGACAAGACAAATTAAAGTTAAATAATTATTCGATTTTGTTTTTCTGTTTCCTGTGTCTCTATGTATATATTTTTTTCTTTTGATTTGATTACTCATGGGTTTAACGACCTGGACGATTTTTCAAAAAGTTGTTTTGAAATAGAAACTTCACTCTTATTGCCTTTTTAATGTATCTTGGATCTACTGTACTGATATTTGAAGTCTGTTGCAACACAATTTTGCCACTGTTTACATTAATAATTTTGTATAAAAATAGCAGTTTCCGTTGGAAAATTTAAAATCGAATGTACCTAATAATTTTTTAAATTATTAAACAAACCATTATGTACATATTAGTGATGAGTCGAACTGTTCGAATCTTGAACCGAAACGAACTAACGAGCATCTTTTACTGTTCCAAAATCGAACTTAAAAATATTTGTTAAACCAGACTTACTGGCCACGATAGTTGGAAAACCAAATATTTGTACAATTCTTCAAAAGTTATTTTTGAAAACTAAAAATTGATAATAATTATTTAGAAATAATTAGACTATTGGCGATAGAAAGTGATAATCTGTAAAGGACACGTTATGCATTATTTATTATAATAAATCTATTATTATAATAATAATGTTATTTTTCCAGTCGCATGTTATATATCCACGGCAGATGGATGATCCATCCACCGCTGTCCAAAACATTAATAAGTTGTTTATCGCCAATAGAGGCAGTGTATCTACATTCATAAATTAGCTATTTCTGTTTTTATCATATTTATTACAGAGGTTAAAATCTATTTTGGGTAAATCCATGGTAATATTCCGATACCGCGACTGTGCTGTTAATAAAAACATGTTTACAACTAACGTCTTACATTATACATTCTACTAATCATTCTATATTTGTGAATTATAGTTATTATTACTACTTTTTTTATATATTATTAAAATGTACTGATTGTATTGTCATATTACACTCAATGAATATTTTATAAGCTACAAGACAACACGAGAGAGCACAATAATGGTTTTGAAAAATAATAATAATAATAAGAAATTATCTAAAATTTAAATGTTTTGTAAATAATACAATTACTTAGGCTTAAAGGTTAAAATGTAGAATAGGTAATACGAAAACTTAAAATACAATAGTAATTAATAATTATGGTTGATTTAATTTGTAGTAAGTACAATGTACATGATAAAAAGTATTGAGTTCGAGTTCGACTTAAAATCATAATAGGTTCGGTTCGGTTCAGTTCGGTAGAAAATATGAAGGTTCGATTCAGTTTGAGTTCGAAAAAATAATTTAAAGTTCGGTTCGATTTAAAAAATCAGGGTTCGATCCATCACTAGTACATATCCATAGAATTATTGACCAAAATAATAATAAGTGTATGTAACTTATTTGTTTTGAGTTTAAATAGGTTTACCAATTCTTTTATTATGCGTATACATAGTGCTCAATTGGGAAAAATTAAGTAGAGGATCTCAGTCAAATGATTTAAAAACTGCGTTCTACGAGCGCAATTATTTAACATAGACACTTCTCTCCACCAACCTCACACATATTTTGAAAATCACTATTCACCTACACAAATATTTAAATTCCTAATATTAATACAGTTAATATTAATAACGCACTATACAATGAATAAAGTATATACCAGATATAATTACATTATTACTCACTTACGTTATTTATATTTTTCCTGAAATAACGACGCTGCGGCTTATCATCGTTTATCGCTTATCAACCACCATATAATCTTTTATTACGAAAACATATTTTCTCCTAGATACTAAGTGTAAATATAATTATATTTACCACACTTTGAAATTAATTTTCAACCAATTATATATTTTGAATGTTGCTATGCATACTGCATGTCTTTGTAGCACGGTTCTATTTATAGCCGTGCTGCGCAGACAGTAGTCGACCGAACGTAATTTCGGCTAACATATGCTGAACACAGATTAGTGATAATTAGAGCTAGGGACAGGTATTTAAATTATTTTACAATAATTGTATCTAAGTTCTAACTATTATATATTGAAATTGTAAGTTGTACCTAGTAAGTATTATTAACTATTAACAAAAATTAACAATATTGCAACAGATTAATCAAAACAATTAGGACATTTTTTTAAGAAACCCTTAGTTCACATTACCCTCATTTAAGTGTTACAAACATTAATTAATCAGTTATTAAAAATTTAAAATTAAATTATATTAATGAGCAAATAAATTAATGGGTAGATAATGATAAAACTGTATATTTTTAACACATATTTCTTAAAACTGGATTTATTCTAAAAATTGTAACTGCCACTGGTTTTGATGTCATGATTATGTTTACCAATCAAAGTAAATCTTGAAGGTAATGTTTGTATAATTTTAAGAGGTCATGTAAAATAATGCTGATATTATGTAAATCACAAAATAAATATACTATATTCTAGCATTATTCTGGAAAATTGTTCTTATTTATTTCATCTATGATATTTTTAAGATGCATATTTGATGATTTGATGTACAAATATTATTTAATTTACTTTAATTTTTCTTATTTATTTCATCTATGATGATACCACAATAATAATAATAATTCATATATAAAAGCGTGGCAATTTGAAATTGACCAATAAGAACGTCATATTTTAAACCCGCACTGTGACGTCTAGGGTTTCTTATATCGCCGACTGTAGGCAGCAGCACATTACAGCCAAAAATATTTAATAACATTGAAATCTTTACGTAAAAACTGTTTCGCGCGGGAAAGAACCGAGAAGGCCAAATTCATAACTAAGAAACGAAATTTTCACCACATAAAGAGGAAAACGATATTTCACAGATAATGTTCTCCTCTTTATGTGATGAAAATTTCGTTTCTTAGTTATGTCAGTAGCCTTCTTGGTTCTTTTCCGCGCGAAACAGTTTTCACGGATGAATTTATTCGTGTGTGGCGTCCTCTTAATGAAAATATATTATTTTTATTCATTATCACTCTCTTGATTTTTTGCTAAAGCGGCAATTTTGATTTCCTTGAGTTTCGCTTTTACATTTTTATGTTCTTTTTCCAAGCGGTCTCTAATTGATTTATTCTCACGAAGTTCTTTTTGGGTAACCTTTATATTTTCAACATCTGGATTTCGGTCCACTAGGCTCAATCTCAAATACCTATTTCAGTAAATATTAGTGATGGGCATTGTCGAATAATTGACACTATTGAATAGTATTCGATAGTTTTAATAAACTATCGAATATGTATTCGAATGTTTTTAATATAACCGATTAGTAGTTTTTAATAAAAACTATCGAATAGTTCGATGGACTTTTCGAATAGCATCATCGAATAGTTCGGTGGACTATTATTAGTCTAAGTGGTTCTTGTTTGCGTGAAACTGTTCTTAATTTTTTATTATGTTGTACGTCTGTATTGTTTGTAATACAGAGATGACAACATGAATACCTTTATCGGCAAACAGGTCGCTGCTCTATTGTATTTTTTAGACTTTAGACTGCCGGCAGCACCGCATTCTTATTTGTTAAGATAATATAATATTATTATTATAGTATTGTTATAACTTATCTTATTATAGGTCTAAAAATAGAAGCCAAAAGTAAATTTAATATGACAATATACCGGTGAAATATGTAGATATTTTTTTTCGATTACGATCATTTAGTACATGTCTTTCATAGACACAGTACAGTACGTTTTTAATTTTTAATTTTTTTTATCGCGATTTGTAATTTAATTATTTGTGATTGAGTATTTTTGTGATTTGATTTTTGATTTTAATAATGTATAAAACATCGTTCTGATGTTTGGAATTATATGAACAAAGATCCTAATTTTGGACAGATTCAATGCAAATTATGTAAACTAAAAATAAAATATTCAAATAATACATCAAATGTTTGGGACCATTTACGTTGAAAACATAATATGATGTGGAAGCTAATAAATTAGTGACACAGGTAGAAGAACTTTATGACATTAATGTCCCCAACGAACCATCAGCGTTTACAAGTAATATACATTATTTTATTTAAATTTTATGTTTAAGAATTTTATTAGACATTTATAATAAGTATTTTAATTTTAAAGTTGAGTACCTATATGGTATATTGAATGCTACATGTATTAATTATTAATACACAAAAACTTAAAAATAAAACCTAAAAAGATGACTAGAACAATAATTAATAAATTTCTTGTTTTAATTTTTTATCAAGAATTATAAAATAATTTATAATTTAATTAATTTTAAATAATATTTTAATTTATAAGACTCCTCAGTTTTTTATTAAGATTTATGAATGTTTGATTATCTTATTTAGGTTCTACATCTAGATCTACAACAGTGGCTCAGTATTCTGATGAACACAATACTTTACAGATACAAAGACCACCACCAAAGAAACAGAAACAATTCACACTAATGAATAGGTAATATTAGTAGTATTAGTTATTAATTAATATTAATATGCAGGGCTTTGCATCCAAATTAACCCGAACCCGTAACACCCCTAATAACCCTTAAAAAATCAAACACCCAAAACCTATATAACCCGAATAATTTTATTTTTAATACACCCGAATTAACAATTTAAACAAAAAAACAATTAAGTGCCTTATCTTATACATTTTTGGAGTAGGTATTCTAAACAGAAATTATTAATTAATTAAATTAAACAACCTATACGGGTATTATTACATATTATTAATATTACATTAATTGCGATCGTTCCAAGTTATGACTAGAAGTTTGTTAAATCTTTCGAATTTTATTTAATTTTTTTCATAGAATATTTTTTTTTAATTTGGTTATTAAAAATGAATTTTACAGTTACAATAATTATTGTATTTTTAGTCACTTAACAATTTTTAGGGCTAAGAGGGCTAAGACTTGTACTTTATATTTCTGGGGGGGTTAGTCCCCTTAAGCCCCGCCCCCCCGATTTCCGCCTATGTCACAAACACAAACACAAAATACAAAATAGTTTATTTTTTGTTGCATGCGATATGCCCGCACTAACTAGGAGTAGGACATAGTGTTAGTATTTTTAATTTTATAGATATTATAATTTATAAGCTTCATACACATTTAAAATGACTCCCTCTTCCCCGAAAATAAATCTTAGTTACACCATTGCTTGAAATTAACATAATGATGATAGTTTGGTCTAAAAAACTGTTGCACAGTTGTATAAGAAATTGATATTTTTTTACATAGGCAGGTAACAAAAAATATAAATATTTAATTAGTGGAGGGAGGGCTTAGCCTCCTCACCACCCTCAACCAATAAAAAATAATATTTTTCCTTGACTACTTAACACCCGTATTAACCAATATTAACCCGAATAATAACGGTTATTAACACCCAAACGTTTGTTTAAATGTTGTATTATGGTGTTTGAACACCCGAATGTATTCAACACCCAAAACCCGAAAAAATTATTCGGATGCAAAGCCTTGCTAATATGTCAAATTTGTGCAATCTTACACATACCTATTTTTATCTTTATTCATGAAAAGTTAATAATGCTAATAATCTTTGATAGGTTCAGTTTACCACCTGAAAGTAAAGTAGATCAATTCAATAAAGCTGTTGTTGAAATGATTGCAGAAGATATTCAACCATTATCAATCGTAGAGAACAGGGAATTCAGAAAACTTATTAACCTACTTAATTCACGTTATATGTTGCCTAGCCGCAAACTTATTGGAACTACGCTTATACCAAATTTGTATGAATCAACTCGAAAGATGATTGAAACTATTTTGTCTCATACAAAATATGTATCAATTACATCAGATAATTGGACTTCATTAAATACAGTATCTTTTATAACTGTGACTGTACATTTTTTTGACATCGATTTTAATTTAAAACATATGTTTTAACCACAAGAAAACTTGAATCTAGTCATACAGCACAGTACTTATCTGAAGTACTAAAAGATAGTATTAGAGAGTGGAAAATAGAAATCAAAGTTGCAGCAATCATAACAGACTCTGGTGTAAGTATTAAGAGAGCAATAAAATTACTAAAAATTTAACATATTCCATGTGCTGCTCATAAATTGAACAATGCTGTAAAAAATGCTTTAAAAAGTGAATTTGAGGAAAATTACATTGATACTAACCAATCTGAGGAAATAGAAATGATGAAGCTGGTCAAAATATGTCGTTCTATTGTTGGGCATTTTAAACACAGTGAGGTATCAATGAGAAGTCTTCATAAGAAATAAAAACAACTAAATTTTCCTGTTTTATAACTTAAGCAAGACATAGCAATTCATTGGAATAGTACACTTATCATGATGGAACGTTTGTTAATAGTTAAAGAACCACTGATGCTAGTTTCAATGGGCTTACCACGATGTCCAGAAATGCCATCAAATGAACAGTGGCAAACCATTAATGATTTTGTTATACTTTTGAAACTTTTTGAAAGCATAACAATACAACTATGATCAGAACAACGACTATACTTGTCAAGTTATTCCATTAATAAGAGGTATGTAATCATAGTAAATATTAAATATGTGTACACTTATTTTAATTTTATATTTTAATAATATTTTTCTAAATGTTTACTTATAACTTATTATAACTTATAAATTTATTATTATCAGTCAATAATAAGAACTCAGTAACTTCTACAGGAAAGTTCTTAAAAAAAAAGTAACTTGAACAAACAATAAAACATTTTAAAAATATTGAAGATTTATACCCATCACAATTCTATACTAAGGCTACTTTATTAGATCCCAGATTTAAAAAAACTGCATTTACTTTAAATGATAATGCCAATGACGTTAAACAAGAAGTACAAAAGGAGATAGCCGACAACATTAAGAATATTGGTAAATCAATATATTAAAATTTGTGTTTAATACCTTTTTTTTTTATTATTTTTTTTTTTTAATAGATAATGAAATACATTGCCAAAATATACAATTTATACAATAATAAATTATAATGCATTACAAATTTACAAAATATAATAAAGAAAAAAATAATAAATATATATGAATCGGTCATTTCAAAAACGACATAAGTCACCGATTTTTCAATATTGACTTTTTGTCAATTTGATAATAATACTCGTGTTTACTTATTCTATGTAATATTCTATGTAAAACTACATATGTCAGACTAATTTTTAATACACAATTTACTTAATAAACTATAATCACTGTAAAAACTACACAAGTCATTGACTTGTGTAGTTTTTGCTGTGCTTCATAGATCACATTATTGTAGATGATTATTTTACATCATATGTTTTTTTTTATCAACACCATCATAATAGAATAATGATATTGTAGATATCAACCATGGTATTATTATCACGTTAATATTATTAAACATTATGAAATTCAAAATTTGGAAATTTAAAGTTTAGAATTGAATTAAATAAAACATGTCGTCAAACGAATCGGAAAATGATCACAAACCCCAAAAAAAGACAAGCAATATACTAAATTACAAACGAAATTTCATCAGACAGTCTAAAGTCAAAGACGTTAAACATACTAACTGGAGTGGAAAATTATTACAGAGTAGAAAAACAGGCCAAAATTGCACGTAAGTTATTTTATGAATATGTAGATATCAGGGTACCTATAACTGTTTTCTTTACAAGAAAAATGTATTAACTTATCTAGAAACAACAGTTACCACACTTCAGTCTCAAACAACATATACTAGTACAGCAATGACATCATTCAAACAATACATGAATATCGAATTTTTAAATATTCATGATGATCCCATATTATTTTGGAAAAATAACAAACAAATGTTAGGTTAATTATGTGAAATAGCTTTAAAATACTCTTGTATACCTGCCACATCTGTACCATCGGAAAGAGTATTTTAAAGCCGGTCAAATAGTCAGTGTCAGGTTAGATTATTATTAGATAATGTGGATAAACTAATATTTTTAACTGCTTTAACTGCAAATTTAGAAAAATAAATGATTTTGACTCCATTGCTCATTACTTTATCTTATGTTGTTAATTGTAACTTATTTTTATTAAAGAATTTTAAATATGTATTTAGTTTTTTATATTTTTAAATCGATGCTTTTGTTTTATTGAGATTTTAATATTTTGTTCTGTAATATTTTATATTTTGTTAAATGTTACAACTTACAACTTACAACTAGGTATAGTAGGTAACTTATACCTAGTACTTAGTGGCTAGTACTACCTACTTTTTATTTTTATTTTTTAGTAGGTTATTGATTATTATGTATTTATATTTCAAATGTAATATACTTTATTGTTTATATTTATTATATAATTTTATTTTGTATTAAGTATTTACTATTTAATATTTTAATAACACCATTTGCTATGACTTATTAATAAATATTAAATAATAAATTTAGATTAACTATTCAATGAACTATTCGATAAACTATTCGAATAAAACAATTATTTGATAAAATGGATGCCTAACGAATAGTTCGAATAGTGAACTACTATCGAATAGTTCGATAGTGACTATTCGATAGTTTCCATCACTAGTAAATATTGGTTGTAAAACGCGTAACATTTATCATTATTCATACTTATTTCATATATGTTTAAAGTTTTTTTCCTACTAGTTTCTAATCATGTTGAGTTGTATCATAATATTTACTCTATCGCTGGATAATCTACGATCGGGTTTTCATATAGGTCTAATAAAATCCCTGTTACTTTGTTGATCACTCCAGTTTCTTCTAGGTATTTTAAAAAATCTTCACGTCTTCTTAGGTGCTCTTGCTGTGTTGAAACCATGAAACATTATGTGCACGATAATGGTAGTATAGCCATTATAAAATCATGAAAATAATACTACTTAAATACTTTATCGCTTATTCGGTTTCCACGGTTCAAATAAAATTCTTTGTCTTTGAGTGGTTCCATTTTATAGTAAAAATCACGCACTTAATCAACTTTTTTGTAAAAAACGAATACTGAATAAAAAATATGAAATCAGTAATTCTAAGCAACAAAACATTTTTATTGATAAAAATAATAACAACCATATTAATATAATCACTAGGGCCCGGATTTATACGTTTTTTTTTACAGTTCAAAAAGTACTTAGATAAGCTACAAGTTCAACTTATAGTTAATAGTTCCAAAATACAAAATTTTATTTTGCATATTTTCGGTGTTTCATTCGATCTCAGTGACATATCTGTATTTAAATACGCTGCTGTGACATTTGTCGGCGTAGAGAAGTTTTACGAAGTTTAAAAATCTGTTAGCCGACAATTCACAAACTACGAGTATTACATTTGAAGACTCGAAAGAAAATATTTGTAGTGCAATGTAATGTGAATGATTTTAGTACATATTAATTTTAATTTAAACACAAAATTAGTTTTTTTAAATATTTTGTATATTCGTTTTTAGATTGAAAAATTATTTTATTTTATTATATTATGTTATATTATATTATATTAATGCTTTAAAGTTAATGTTTAAAAAAAAGTTATACTGTGTTGTTTGAAAATGTACCTGCATCATTTTTTCAGCAAATTTTTTAATACCATCAGAGCCTTTTTTTTGTTACGTTTTAATTTTTTCTTTTTTTCTGCATAGGTTACATATAATTGATCCAGCTTTATCTTGATTTATCACTTCATTTATTTCAATCTCGCATATATGACATTTATAGTTAACTGTTGAGCATTGTACATTTTCTTCAATTTCTTTTTCAGCCGTAATAGTATTAATAAAATTAATTGGAAGTTTTGAATTTGTCAATCCAACTTTTGGGCCATTTCCAACGCGTTATATGGGCTTCTACCAATAGTACGGTGAAATGAAAAATTTTTTTGCCACTGAACAAACTGAAGACCGATCGACCATCTCTTGCATCCATGCTCTTAACATATGTTCAACATCTTGATTGGAAATTAAATGAATACCGACTTCTAAAGGCCTTTTACTTTCCATGGAACGGAAGGATATACATTTTATGTTATGATCTTGGTAGTTATTCATTTATACTTTCTGTCTAAAACAGACTGAAAATCAATTAGGTCCACTTGTTCTCTTTCGTTAAAATCATTTGATGTAATGGGTTTAATAAAAAGCTTCAATAGGTTCAAAGCTTCATAGTTTTATCAGCTTTAATCTCCATGATCATTTTTATTTGTTCTTCTTGACTTAAAAGTTTTTTCTTCGGCTTCGTAGCATAATATTCTTGATAATTCTCATAAAATAATATTTTTTCCATTATACATAAAATAACGTGTTACTACTTTACTAAATAACAATTAATAACAACTGGTTTAAGACAGACTAATAGAGTATTGCTAACGGAATCATACACAATCTGTCTATAACTATGTATCTATACAATAATTTTTAATTTTTTGATATCTTATCTTATAATTACCTGATCGACTGACGAACCAGTTTATACAATGTTCAAGTTACAAATTATATCAAGCAACTTTTATATTCATTTTCAGTAGCGGTACGTGAATAAAATGTACAGGGAGACTTAACTTTTGTTCAACTATTCGCTATTTATTTACATTTTTATTTAAAATATTAATATTTTATTTAATATATGTATATAAGTATATATGTATATACTTTAATTTTTAACAAGAACACGGCAAGCTCAATTGTGAATCCCTTAATATTGACCATTCAGTATTAGGATCACCTATTATCCCATATTAGGAACTTATTTTCAAAAATTAAGCTTATTGGTTTTCTGTATTATTTCAAAATAAATTGTGAATGTACTACTTCAAACTAAAAAAACCCAACTACTAGTAAGTATATGCTATACTTAAATGTAAGAAAGTTGAAAATGCCGGAAAAAGAAAATTAATTTAATTTGAATTGGTACTTTAATAAAACCATCCCATAATCGGACACTCTCCCATGTATTATTTATTACGCATAGCCACAAAATATGTACATAATGAGTGCTAATACGAATAAAGTAATATACAATTATGTAACTATGCAAATGGATGTATGTATTTTCGAGGAAGGATTAATACATACATCAACATATCGATAAAGTCAATAAAAAAGACAAGCCAATATTTAACTACGTCTAAACAAAGAGAGTAGCAAACAGGACTTGTGGTAAAACATACCTGTAATTTATCTGAGGCGTACAATATGTAATGTGTAAATAGTAGGTATGCACACATACATATATATATATTATAGTCAAAAGTAGTATTTACATAAATGTAAATATTATATCTTGTGATTTTTGTTTGTTCTATTTAATATAGTGATATAGACTCATGCATGTAGCGTTTATCATATTCACGAGTCTCTCATAATAATAACCGCAAACACATATGCCACAACTATTAGTACTAATCAGACGCATACTGGCCCACCGGAATACCGGCAAAATCTCGGTAGGCCCTCTCAAAAATTATAAGACCTGGGTCCCTTACTAAATAGGTACCTGTAGTTTCAGTTACATTTAGCAATTTTATTATTTTTAAAAATTACAATACAATACTGACGGACAGTCGACTTCTTAATTTAGTACCCAATGGGAAATGAGTAAAACACGCAATTTTTCGAAAAATTTAATTGATTTGCTTTTGATAAATATGTTTGTTACCATTATTTTGATTATTAAAATCATTCGATTATTTCAAATAATCGAATTATTCGATTATTTCATTTGATTATTCCCATCACTTGTTGTAACATCACCAGCAGAATCGCTAAGTAATGTTGCTGAAGTTCGGCGGAAAAAATCACCTGTATAAGATAGGGAATACAGTAAATTTAAATATATTGCAATTTCTTTAGGCATATTTCCAATTTTGTTTTTTCCAATAACCTGCTTGATGCATTAACCGTTTTTATAACTAAAAACAAATCTATCTGACGTTATATTTGTGGGTCATAATTCTATGTATTTCTTAAAAATATTATATAACTCCCCTTTAATAGTAAATAGTGAACAATTTGTTTTTGAATAGAGAAGTATAATGTGTAATATATATTTTACTAATGAATATTATATATATCGTAATAAATTAACGGAAAATGAATAGCCAATATATACAAAACAATTTTATCTCGCCTACCTTTTTACTAAATATTGAATATCAGGAGCTTCATCACTCGATTTTCTCTTTAAAAAAACTTATAATTTTAAATAAGTACCAACGTTAATATTATATTTCATATTTTCATGATTTTAAGCATTGAATAAATATGCCATAGAGTTGACGGTTTAATTTCTATAGATAATTTGTTAAAATTTGTAAGAAACACATTTTCCGACAACGATTTGGTTTTATTTATTTTTCTCAATTTTAAAAGTTATTCATAAGCCATTATATGTGTATGATATAAAACTATTGACGTTCTCGCTGGATGAGTAGAGCTATTTACTGTTTAGAAATATATATTTTCCGAAATCAATACTCTTAATCATCCTCTGAAAAAAACGCTATTCGTGATATTTGTGTTTTTATTGTTCGATTTTATTTAAAAGCTTGGTTCAACTGTACCGCAGCAACTAGAGCACCGGCAAACGATTTAAATTTTATAAAATGTTAAAAACTATATGAAAATGAACACTCCAAAATTTCAAAAGTCACTTTAACAAAAATTAGTAATCATTTATGGTACTTAACAGAAGATACAGCAGCATTAGCTTTCTTTGATGACACATTATCAAACGAAATCAAAAGATTAATGGCACAGTCACTTAACAATGATGGAATTATCCAACCAACTAAGCTTCTTATTGTTTCATTTCAAGATCTTGGCGAAACTTTTTTAGGTATATTATACTACCGTTTTTGATATTTAATTACGTAAATCTTAAGGTTATTAATTGAAAAATAATAATTTTTTTTTGTAGAAAAAAACACTGGCCTCTTTTATATCAAAGAACAGTATGCAATTTTTTTCTCGATTTAACGGACTTTTTGAATGAAGATCCGAGCACATGGGACACTCAAATTAGTTATTTATACGGGAAAGAAATTGCATGCTCGCTAAATGTAGTAAATGACACAGCGGAAAGAGCAGTTAAACTTATGGAAGATTTTCACGGAACTTTAACCAAAGATGATAAGAAGTCTGAGTTGCTATTACAATGTATACAAGAACACAGAATACTATATCCTGATTGTAAAAAGGAAACATTGAAAAAACAATTTTAATTAATAAAAATTGATAATATAATTTTGAGAAAATAGTACTTTCATACACAAAATTCAATATATCTTGTAAATTATAATAAATAAGAAGAAGTATGTAAGAACATAATTTATAGTCAATTTTATTATATTTAAAATATATTATGTAACAAATTTTAATTTTCCTAATTGTAAATGAGTTATATATGAAAATGTAAAATATATCATTAAATTATGAATGAATTAATATACTCAAATTTCAAATTCAAGTCGGCACGGGTTAACCTTAATAGATTGACTTAAAACTTTTTTCAGTTCATTTTTTTAGGCATAAGCACAAATTAAGTGGGTGAGACCAACAAAAATGCAAAAAAAAAATGTATAGTTAAATAAGGGACATTGTATATACTCCTTAGATTTCAATATTATTTTTCATTTATACATATAAATCTATACATCTCCGTTACCGTAACTCGGGTATATAGTGTTTGATAATATTAGAATTCTCATATGAGATTATGAGATGTGTCAATCGCAGGGGCGTATTTATGGGAGGCCGAGGGGGCCCGGAACCCTCCGAAATGAAAAACACCATTGTTAAAGATTGTTATTTTTAACATAGATATGTTTTAATACTGGGGGTTTCCGAAAATTTGTCGCGACACTGAGAATGTTGTTTATGCAATAATTTAAAATTTTATATTTATAAAATACATTTATTCTCTTAAGAAAATATGTGGTGAATTTCGAGTGACTAATAAAAAATTTGTTTATTGCAATGTAGTTTTTATACTTTTAAAAAATAATAAATCATTAAAAAAATTGAGTTTCTTATTTTTCTGATGGTGTAAAGACTGTCGAGAAGTCTTACAGTGTTAAAGTAATTTTTTTCGTAATAGTATGCTTCCTCCTTCCCTTCCACCCAAAAATCAAATATATAATTGGCTCCCTCCAAAATGAAAACCTATATTCGACACTGATCAATCGTAACGGTCAGAGGTCGAAAAATAGAATCACTGAAGTGTGATATGATTTATATCACTACTAAAAACGAGAAACGTTACACATATCTGCGGATTATGAATCAGACATCTGCGTGAGTGTATCATTAAAGAAATCACTGTGAAAGGAAGACAATCAAAGATAAGCTGTTTATTCAAACTAATAAATATGTCAAGTATGGTTAACGAAGGTGTGCTTTAAGATGTAATGGTTATATAAAATATTATTTTCAATACAATTTTCTTAAATTTATAATTTACGATCTTTGGTTATTTTATTTAATTCGGACAATCTTGAGCTCCAATTAGTCCGGATTAACGTGGTTCTTTTTTTTTCTTGTTATCGCCCGTTGTATTTAAAATAAATTACAGTATGTTATCCATTTTTTATCGTATACCATTCAAGATTATATTATGTATTTGTACTTTTACGTATACGTGCACACCTACTCTATGCAGTAATGCCGATGCGCGCTCCCACAGCTGGTTCATATGTGATTCGAAAATTACTATACACTTTCGTATTTGTCGCATAATTTGAATAATAAGAAAACGTTAAATTTATTATGAACGTGTTCGCGCATGTATATAGACATCAACACATTAAATTTATTAATGCATAAGCGAATTTAATCCTCACGAATTATATTTATTACTTTTATTATTTTCTTTTTTTTTTTTATTTACCTTCGTCATTATTTATGTTTTGTTAAATATATTTGTAAATAAATTCGTATACATATTTGCACTGTATCCGAGGAGGGCCTACGTTGTTCATACGTTATATCACATTTACATTGGTATACGAAAACGATTAACACACGTTTTGAATATTTCTACCGAATATACCATAATTTGAATTTTTAATTCATTCTCCTTGCCTACGTATATAAAATATACGTGGCATACCACCTCCACCTTTTTATTCTCCCTTACCCCACCTATACCCGATGCCACCACTTTTATTGTAATATATGCAACCGTAATTAGTTGTACGGAATACAGGGCTCTTAATGAATACGTAATATTCAATAATTACACTGTCAAAGTTTTGACCTTATCGCGTTGCGAACCCGTGACGTGATATGCCCTCCGTATCACATGTATTGAATGCGCCTTGTATACAGTGTGCACCCACGATAACTTTGATTGAAATGTGAGATAAAAAAATGTGATCACGAACGTGTTGCACGCGTGTTAAGTGTGTGTGCGTGTGTGTGTGTGTGTGCGAGTACAATATATACCATGGTGTGAGAAAATAATGTTATTGCTCGTTAAAAACGTTGTTTATTAAAATTTCAAATCATTTTTCGCCCAAGGCGGTTACGTCACGCACGTCATGCGTCCGAGTGTAGTGTACATGTATACACTACACTCCACAATAATGGCTGTTTAAGGATTTCAACGAGTATATTAAAACATGGCTTAACGATTCTGCTTTCACATAAATATCATAAAAACAGTAATAATAATAACAACAGTATTAAATAGATTTGTAAGTACCACGTCTGGAGCGACGGAGCGAAAAAAATTAGTCAATTGATATATTTATACTGTAGCGATGGACGCAGCGTAATTATTCGGTACAACGATGCATGAAATCCTGCGAATACCACGTTATTATAATAATTATCGCGTACGTAATATCTATTTTTATCACTTATGCACATTGTTATTGCACGTAGTAGAAATAATTACCATAACGCGCTCGCATGCGCGATGGTGTTGTTTTATTTTCTAAACGAAAAAATAAATATATATATTAATAATAATAATAATATGTACATAACTATGATTTAAGCGCGCGATGCTCGATACGTGCATTTTCCAATACATTACTGTACATACATCGTACAATATACGTACATTGCTCGGGGGAATAATAATGTATCGTGTTACGCGGATAATAATAACTCTTTCGTATCCGAAATAATGTCGGTTATTTGTTAAACGCCTATCAATACACATCGTGTTTATGTATTATTATATTTACCTGCCTACGTGATAAGCGTAATTGTTGCCCCCCCTAACTTGGAAAATATAATAATACATCGGCGTATGTGATTAAATCATGTTGTATGTTTATTTCACTTGAATCAATTTTTGATTGCGCGAGAATCGCATGTACACGTATTACGCGTGTGTACGAACAGGCTACGGTTTATCAATACTGTTAACAATAATACTGTGCACAGCACTGTGATAATTAGTTTTATTTAAATATTTATAAATGTTTTATGTACTTAATGCATTTAAATATTAATGAATATTATGTTTGTATTAATTATCTAACTATTATATATAATACTATGAAAAATTTATATTTTTTCATTAATAAATATTTTGTTCATATAATTTTTTATTTTAATTTTTGGTAGATATAAATTTGAAGTCCACATGAACACAAACACGTTGGTACCAAAATTAACGCAATACTACCATTTATCCCAGAGTTATATTAAGTTAAAATGTGTAGTCTTTCAATGTTTTTTGTATGGAAGTTAAATTCATGCCATACGGTGGTGGAGGTAGTGGCAGTTGAGACGGCTCGTTTTTCACTATATAGGAACATGGGTGAGTTCGCGCTTCAGTATATTCTTATCTATATCGGTGGTACACAGATACATCAGCCTTTTGTGTGATAAATTAAAATTATTTTTAAATTTTATCATCCCGCCCTCCATAAACGGGTTACTGTGTATTTGTTATAACATTAACAATAACAGCAACTCGCCTCAACCCGTCATCCAGAAACATGCGTCGACGGCCACCGTCACACAATTTCATTTCGGCTATATTTAGTTGTCATATTAGTTATATTTCAGTTATAATTTCTATGCACCGTTCCTGAAAAAAAATTGTCTGTGTGGGATCAATATCAATTAAGATTTTATTGAACATAACGTTATTTCTAACATCAGTCGTAACGTGATACAAAGTATAATAAATTATTATTAATAATATTCTATCTAATCAACAGTTTATAGGTATTGGTTAAGAAACGTTTTACAACTGATATGGTTTTTTAATTTCATTTATTGTGCATTATTTTTTAATTTAGATTTGCCCCACCGAAAATATTATTTTTGTACACCGTTTATTAACACAGTTTTCATCGACGATTTTTTTTAATTCGTTGTGTACCTAAATAACCCCGTACAAGAAAGGTTACAACTACACCCATTGCTGCAGGTGTTTTAAACAATAATGCGTATATATTTATTGTATCAATTTCAAAAGAACAATTTAATTTTCTTAAAACTACTTATGGTGCGCACAGGGCCGTAACAAGAGGGTGTCGAGAGGTGCCTACGTATCGGGCGCAATTCCTGGAAGAATTAAAATCTTACATTTAATGTTAAAAATTACAATGGTCAATGTCGTATATTTTGTTTTCAAAATCTTTAACATCATATTAATTAAAGTGATCATTGAAAATAATATCTAATTAGCGTAATATTTTTAAATTAAAAATACATAAGGACGCATTTTGAAGTTTTGACCACTTTGGTTTGGACCATTTTGACTAACCATTGGGTACGTATGTCGGTATGTGTATATTTGTTACGACTAAAGTCCGAAACATGGCTAAAGTGCACATTATCCGAATATTGTGCATTCTAACCACACTGGTTGGATAAAGTAAACAATAAACATTTAAAATCATAGTTTCATACACATTACCTGGCTAAAGTACCTTTAGTCATCGTGTTATGGCTAATGTTAAATATTATTAATAAATTCATAATTATATTTTATTTCAATAAAATTAATTAATATAAGTCAACAATTAAATAATAATAAACTCAGCATTGTGCGTGTAAATCAAATTGCAAAACAAATAAATGCAAATGTAAAGCATCGGGTGTTCTATACAATTCAAAATGTCATCAAAGTTTACCGTGCATAAATAAATAATAATAAAAAAACATTATCTAATAAATAGTATTAATAATATCTGATAAAAATAAATTTAATATTGCGTCAAATAAATCTGATTCATTGTAATAATGCATATAAGTCATGAGCAAATTGTAAATAACTTACCTTTAAATTTATTATGTTTAAATAAATATATGTTTGAAATTTAAACAATAGACACAGGACAGTAATCCTATTTTTTTTTTATTTTCTTTAAAAGCACTAGATTTAATGAATTTTTTTTAAACAATTATTATAATAATCAATTTTATAGTCAGTAAACCACACGTAAAACCATAATCATCGCCAATGAGCAAAAATAAATTATCTGTGATCGTTAAATGTTCTTATTTTTTTCCCTTATAGTTTTATTATATGAAGTAAGGGGTGAATGTGTGTCAGATGAAAAAAAAAACAATATTCGTATGCTTACCATAGACATAAATGTACTAAATGAATTGTATCATATTATGTTTGTACTTAATAAATACTGAAAAATAGGTATCTTGAACCCAGTTCAAAATCAACGTTTTAGATCCTCAAATCAAATCATTGTACTGGAAGTTAAATATTTATATTAATATTCAAAACGATATAATTATTCTTTCTCTATAAAAACAATTATTGGCTATTAAATATTTAAATAGTTTAAAATGGGTAGCTATAGACAGATAATCAAATCGCTCTATCGATACATTTAAATATATTTTAAATAATCAAAGTCAATATTTATTTTGTAACTTTTAAATAATCAAATACTCATCCGCATGCATTGGAGAGATGTTCTGTAATAAATACAGATCAAACAATCTTTAAAAGAGAATAGATCAATTGTAGATAGTTGTATCATCACCCTCTTGAAAGAAATTAGTTTGGCTAGTTCTAGGCGGTATACAAATTAATATTATCGTTTTAAAACTCATATTTCATTGATTTGTTTTTTACATATTTTTTCGTTTTTATTTTTTATTTAAACGTTCAACAGTTATAGATATGGATTTTTTTAGAACAAGTAAAAATTATCCATAGCTGCTATTTATTTACTCTACATAATTTGCAGGGTTAAATGCTTAAATCTGAAAACTTTGATTTTTATATAACAATTACGTAAATATTAAAAACCAAATTTCTATACATTTTAGTTGTTTGAACTTAAAAACTACGAGAAACAACAACGAAAGGGACCCTATGGATAAATTCTACCTATGAATTCATAACATTTTTCTGTAAAACTCTTGAGGTAATACTCGATTTAAAGAAGACCTTCTTGCAAAAAGTACGAACATTTTTTGTAGAAATAAAGCAAGCAATGACTTAGAATACTAACAAACACTGACGAAGACAAAACCGATGGAAATAATTTTGACCAAAAGTTCGCTACAGGAGTTTATCGACTAATCTTTACCACCATCAAGTTAAATTTTTAAATAACTTTGAAAGCAATTGAGTACTAACCTCGAATAAAGAGTACAGGAATTCAGTAACGAACTTTTAAAGTGTGGCTCATTCGAAGTTCCAAAATGTTGAGTTTGGAATGCATTATGACTTCATAGCACTCTCTCTAAAAAACTCTGTAGTTAGTTAAGGGTTATAGAACAAACATAGCGCAAACGAAAGCCCTAGGTTATAATCCAAAATTTGAACCGGGGTGCGGTCGTTTCGCTGGCACCCCCAATTAAAAACCCTTGTAACTCGTTAGGGGTTGTAGCACAAACGATAAAATTCGAGCGCATTCCAGCTTAAATGTAACATAAACGAAAGACCTTGGTTTGACACCAAAATTCGAAAGTGCTAGGGAAATGTACCTGATTATTTATATACTTCAATACAATTGTTGACTGTTAAATTTTTTCGTCTGTAATCAGTTATTTCAGTTCCATAGCCGCATTCAGTTTTTATCAGCTATGATTAGTAGGATTCGGAAATTATTGCACTTAATAGTTGTGTAATTAGGGCATCATCTTATCAAATAATATTTCCACCGCTGCCATCACAATCGACAAAGCCTAAAATAACCATACATTATTAATTATTATTATAATATTATTCATACATTAATATCTGATACGGTCTCAAATCGTTATTTAATTTATTATGTAAAAAAAATTTAAACAAGTGAATAATATTTAAAAGTAACCAACAATGTATCATATATTAAATTATAATACAGTAGAACCTCGATTATCCTGAGTAATGGTGGGGAAGGGTAACACGGATAAATGAAAAACACGAATGATCAAGACATTTTATTAAACGAATAATGAAAATGATGTTTTATTTGATCAATTCAAATCCACAAATTTTGCGGAATCGTTTTTTACCGTTTTTAGGTACGGAAAATGTAACTAACTCACACCTTATCTGTTCTTTGTTTAATAAAAAATTGCAATTTTACACAAAAAAAAAGTTAAAAATATAAATAAAACAACCCCCAGCACAGAGACCGACTCGTCCACCGCTGTACGTGGGCGTACGAACGGTGCGGAGAAAATGTATTTTACACGTGGGGGCCAGCAGCTATCATAATGAAATTATTATTATATTATAAGTATAATACGCATTAATATATCGTCAACGATCTACATGCACGGAATTGGATGCAAGAACAGCAGAACTAAAAATCTCGCGATTGATCGATTAATTATTATATTCGTTGTGCAACGCGTATAGGATATTGTTAATATACATTTACACTGTATACCAGTGAATTTAAATAGCTGTTATTAATATTTTAAAATGCTCATAATTCACTTAAAAATTAAAACATCATAAAAAACCGTCGAGAGAACACAGATAATGTTCTTACCGAAAAGTTTGATAATAGGTCAGTTCACATTAATATTAAAACTAAAAGCACACCATTTGAACTGGTGAATGAAAATTTACTATGTCGAATGTGTGTATGACCGAGACAACACATGCGGGTACGGCGTCCTCTTAAACAATGCGCACAGTAATGATGAGTATACGATGTACGTGTATATCAGCGGTTCTCAAAATGTTCTGTTCCGCGAAATACTAAGGCTCGGCGAAAGTAATCTAGGGGCAGACCAGGGGCGAATTTATGAGGAGGCGATATGATGATGTACCCCATCGATATTTTATTTTAATCGCGGATAAATAATAATATTCGGATGAAAAATGTGCGCTCGAAATCCAAAATGTTTTGCATGTTCGATCGTTATTTATGGTTTTTAATATGTAGATAAAAACATATGGTCAAGATGGACGAAAACAGACTAACTGGAGAGGCTTTATTATACACACACACACATAAAGATATAATAGTCAATATAGAATTATTAGATTATTATTATGAAATAAAGGTACTTATAGTTGAAATCGTATTACACCGGAATTAAATATAAAATTCGAATATTTTTATTAGATAGATTGTTATGTTTCTATACATTTTATGCGTTTAAATGCATAAGCAGCTTTCAACTTTTTCCGTTCAACCGAAATATCGAAAAACTGGTAAACGATAAAAATTATAATAATATCCTTGTGAACGCTAATGGGCCCCGTACAAATTGCGTTTTTTAAACATAAAAATGTAATTAATTGATTTTGTACCTATACGACGTACTAGTTAAAAGAAAAGCATTGATAAGCGAATTGTAGACACGTGAACACTTGTTACGGTTTAAAATTAATATTTCTGGTTTCCTATGGGCTTTTTTTCTTTAATATCATTAAAGGGACCACGCGGATAAGTTTGAGAACCACCGGTACGTATACAAGCAGTGTACAAGGATATATATTACACCAGTTGCACTGTGTATGCATGCGCTGCAACAATCATTGTACATGGAAACGGTATAAAGTTGATGACGTTGCCGATGAAGACGATTACAACGACTACGACCGTACCAACGATAATGTATGAATGTATATAGCTGGTAGTCTCCCGATTATTGTGACCGTATTATTATTAATATTATTGTTATTATTACATACACCTACCCGCTGTTATATCGATTACTTTCATAGTCATAGTCCATTATGATAGGCACATCTACGAATACGCGCATTATACACGCGCGTGTATTTAAAATAATACACCAAAGACATTCGTGATGTACAATAACGTGCTGTACAACGGATTACAATGGAATACGCGCCGGAGTCCTTTATTATTGATGTCTTATTACATACATTTTCTATCCACGCGTATAAACATGTTGCGTAGAATAATATCGTTATTATTATTTTTTCCGTACGTACATTGTGCAGCGTGCGCGCACCCGTCTATCCGCCGCATATACCATACGTTATTATTATATTATCATCGCAAACTGCTCGATTTTCTTACATCTTCATGCGTACACGCGTATGCATGCCGTGTTCTACATAAAGTGGTCGCCGCTCGATGTAATCACTGTTAAAAGTTATCGAAAAGTACGGGCCGGACTACTTGTATATGTGAAAAATTATGTCGGTTTTTGTAATTAATACACCGCATAATGTTATCAGTTTGTAGCAATTTGAGGAGATTTTATTAACGATCTTTTAATGGAATAAAAAAAAAAAAAACAGTGATCAATAAATAAAATAAATAAAAAAAATTTTCGAGTTAGTAGTAGTTAATAGAGACCATAATTGTTGTATGCACTCTTCATATAATATATAACATATTTATTAAAAAAATTGTTCTTCATTAAAACCACTTTTATCAGGACCGTATTCAGGTCTGGTGTCGCCCATGGCGAATCACTGTATTTGGCCCCTCCCACAATGGGAAATTTGCATTTTTTTTCAAAAAATCATTTGAGAGGTATAAAGCATGTATAAAGCATGTATAAAAACATAGTACACAAGGTAATAATTATTAGTGATGGACAACGATATCGATATCGTGACACATTTTCGACACTGATATCGTTCTATAGTTAGTTGAATAGATCCTAGAACTAATATACCGTCCGCAGTTATAGATGAGCGCCTACGTGAGTCAAAAATCCTGGTAGAACCATAAGTACCATAATATTTCATAGAATAAGTCCAAATTTGTCGCAAGGTACACTAAATGATATAAAACATGAATTGATATACGATGTATATTAAGTTATATCGTTTAAGACTTCTCATTTAATTATTTCTTATTAAAATAAAATATTATTATTGTAATATAGCGGTGTGTCGCTGTTGATAAAACATCTTAATGATGTATAACCGAAATGCAAACATTGAAAAACAATGGTGTAGAGTAATGTCCAATACTTTGTATATGATTTGTCAATCAACTTTTGCGTCACTATTTACTATTTACTAATACGCTATTAACAACGAAATAACTATTTTTATTATTAGAACGAATTAGAACTGCTTCTTGCAGGAGACATTTTACTATTTCTTATTAAAGCAATTACATTTTCGCTATACATATATATATATATAAAGCGCTGTCGTATATTAAATTTTAATGTTTAATATTAACATTCTTCTGGATCAGTGGTAATCATTAAAATAAACAGGTTAAAAAAATCATTTCTTGGTAACCCGAAAACCGACTAACCGTGCACACCGCCCAGCATAAAGTCCATTATAAAACAAACGAAAAAAAAAAAATAAAACCATTTCAAAAAAATTTTTTTTCGACGCACTGGCGAACGTTCCTTCAAAACGTCAAACGAAAACGCCGCCGATCGGTCGGTGAGCGATTGGGTATTCAAATTCCGTGCACAGGGATTAGTTTAGCATTATCGTTCTGTGCGCAAATCCAGAAGTCGACCGTTATCGTTGAAAAACTAACGGTTTGCACACAATTAATCGTATATATAAACTGTATATCCGAACGAGAGTGGGGAAAGGGGTCGTTCGAATTACCAATTTGTTCTGATTATAGTTTAATAAAAACATCGATTTTATTGTAATTTAAACTATGAAATGTATTTTTATTCGTACTAACCGTGTAAAAACTTGTGATTTAAAAACTACACATGTATGCATGTAATGTGTATGTATGTATACATGTAAAAAAGTATTTGTTATTTTTTTAGACTTACCAAAGGCTTTTGACACGATACATCAAATAATAATAATATATAATAATAATATAATAATAATAATACATCAATAATAATAAATAAATAATATATATTTAGATGAAATATTTCTCAAGCTCGTTCGGATTATCGAGACTCTACTGTGTATGCTCGTACGTAGCATTGTACCTGAGCGCAATTCAGAATCGCACCGGATACAGTAATATGTTTATTTAACCGCCGCCGTCGACGGATCGATTTCTCCGGTTCGTGCCCGCACGTTGTGCACCTACACGAGGAGACGCGCACGCACGTAACACACACGAGCCGTCATTAATTTACATTTCTCGTTTTGTCTTCGGTCAGCGCGACTGCACATGTGTGTAAACGAATTCCGTGTCGGTGTGCGGCGACCCTTGTGCGCATACTACACCGGTCCGCGGAATAAAGACGGCGGCGGTGGCGGCGACGGCGAAGAGAAGCGTAAAGCGAAATGCGTGCGCGAGACGAGGATGAGGACGGGCGAGGACGGGTAGAGCGAGCGGGAGGGGCGGGCGGCATGTACAGCACCGATCGGAGACGGTGAACGCGGGCAGGGCGAGAAAGGAATGACGCCGCGGGGCAGCCGAACAGCTCAATCGGCGTGTGCGGCCAATAGTGCGGGGCTGCGGCCGGGTGGGCGTGATTGGACGGGCGCGGCCGTTGGTCTGTCGGGCCCCGCGTAACCATGGCACACGGTCGATGCGGGCGGGGCTTGCGCGCGCGCTCGGTGATCGGACGGCCGCTACGACCGCGGCGCCGGTAGACGCGTTCCGACGACGACACGATTACAAGAGATCGAGCACCGGAGACGAGTCGATTGCCGCCGCCGCCGCCGCCGTTTTTCGGGTAACACGCGCGGCCGACCGCCGGCGCACGGAATATTATTCGCACGCGATCACGATTATTTACCGTCGTCATGCCGCGTTGTTCTCCGGGCGCGTAACGCCGTGGCCGTACCAGTTTTTGGTGGGACCGACGACGGTTTTTTTGTTGTTTTTCAATTTTTTCAATTTTTCTCGCACGACCGCGAGCGTTATACTAACCAACACTACGTGCGAAGCGGGTCTCGCACGATAGAGTGATATGGCTTTGGAGACGGAACGTTGCAGCCCGAACAACGCTTCTAGTCCCGGGCCGACGGACAACAACCGACGCCCCGGGTTGGACGATTGCAGCGATCAGACCAAGGAAATGTCACCGCACGCGCGTTGCAAGACGCCTCCTCCGTCCGCGTGCGACGACGGTGACGGCCGCCCGGTGGTACCGGCTACCGTCACCGCGACGGCCACTTCGGCTTTCCGATCGGTACGCGAGGGCGCAGTGCCGGCCGCTACCACCGCGGCCAACGACAACGACGACGACATCGACGACCACGACCACGACGACCACAGCCAACTGCGGACACCGGCGGACGCGTCCTTACTACTGGCCTGCAGCAAACCGTTGAGCATATGCTCGCCGTTGCAGAACAAGACGGCTGCGGACAAGGGTGTTCATGGTTTGCAGCCGTCGCTCCCGCAGCAGCAGCCGAACGCCAGGAAGAAACCATTTCATCCCGTGCACAAACCTAACGCGTTGACCGACGTGCCGCGATGGATGCAGCAGCAGCAGCAGCAGCAGCAGCAGAGCACGGCAGCCGTCCTGGAAACCGCTGAGCCACCACAGCAATCCGCCGCGGCCGCGGTCGAGTACACGATGGCCATGGCCGCGGCCGCCGCAGCCGCTGCCGCCGCGGGTCATGTGCCGCCCGTGTTCCCGTTTAACTCGTGGATGTATCGGTTCAACTTTTTGCCCATCGTGCCAGCCGCCGCGGCCGAATACTTCCGCGATGTTCACCACCTACAGCGGAACGGCGAACAAAGTTCGCCCGAAACGGACGTACAACTACCGGCCGCGCACCATCACCACCTTTTGCCGATTCATCAGCTGCAGCACCAACACATCGAACTATCGGCGATCAGACAACAACAGTCGACCATCGAAAACCTGCACCATCCAGCAGCCGTGCACTTGCCGGTCCACAGACCAGTTGTCACGTCGATCCCGCAACCGGTGCCCCTGCCGCTGCAGCCACCGTCCGTATCGTCGCTGTTGCCGCAACCGGTGTGCCCGCCGCCGCCGCCGCAACCGCCGCTGGTACACCAAACGTTACCGCCACCACCGTCCGCGACCACGCTGTCGCTGTCGGGTTACGTCTCCCGACCGACCAGCACTTCCGGTTCGTCGGACGTGTCGTCTTCATGTGGTGCGACGACCAACGGCACCGCGGCCGCAGCTGGCGGCACGACGAACAAAACGTTTTGCCGATCGCCGTCGCCCCGTTCGCCCAGCCCGTTTCCGCTCGCGTTCTCCGTCGACAACATACTCCGACCGGAATTCGGCACCAAACTACATCATCACCACCACCACCACCACCACAACAACAACCGGGGCAGGCAGTCGACGTCCGCGTCACCACCGCCCATGGCCGCACTCGCCGCCGCCGCCAAACTGCATTACAACAGGTCCGCGCAGCAACAGCTGAAGCAGCCAGCGGCGGTCCAATCGTCGTTACTCCGGCCGGGTCCAACGCGTCCGAAGACCACCGCGGTCGGTCCGAAACGGTCATCTGCTGCCGTGGAAAAACTAAAACGGAAGCCTGTGCCGTCGTCACTTTCGCCGGGCCACTGCATCAACAACAACAACAACATTAAGTTGGCCGCCGCTGTCAATGGCGTAGACGGCGACGGCGGCGGTCACCACCATCTCAAGTCGGACGAGTCTATGATTAACAACAACAACACCAACAGCAACGACAACGAGTCCGGATCGGACGCGGCCGGAAGCGGTGACCAGCAGTCCAACGAGAAGGAGTTGTGGCCGGCTTGGGTGTATTGCACGCGGTACTCCGACAGACCGTCTTCAGGTAATCACTCTCATATACATTAAGTCGTTTATAATTTTTATGATCTGGCGCACCCGGACCGATAACGTATTAAAAACACTCGATTGCGCATCAACCGCATTTTATTTCATACACGAAAACCGAACGCGGATCTCCCCCCGCCCTTCCATCCGTGTCGGATTTACAGCCACTAGACCGTTTTCCATTACTCTTATATTATTCGACCGTGTGCATTGCGTTTCTTCGCAATCAAACGCGCCTGTTACGTCGACACACAAATAACGTTTCACAAACGCGTCAATCTGTTTAATAATTATTATTCTTTGGAGCGGTCCAACATCGAACTACGTGTACACACTTAGTACAACGCCTGTCTCGTACGTGTTAAAAAGTCGATTTTTTTTTTCTTTTCGTGCGAAGCCACAATATTACGCGTGCGTATATACGCCACCTCCTACCGCGTGTACACAGTACGTGCGTTCGATAATATTATTGTTGTCTCTAGTCAGCAGCCGGATTACCGCCGCCGCCATCGCATAGTTATGTAAATTACATTATACCCGTTTATAAATACGAACACGCGCGAAATCATTTTCAACGAATCTCGCGTGCGTTTGATTTAATCGAACCGCCAAACCCTGTTCAGGCGGTACACATTCGCATTAACTGTTCCTATTTTGTGGGTACATACCGTATACACACTTGGATATTTGTCTGCATCAGTCGTATTTACATACATGTATACGTGTACAGTGATTAGCGATAAATTAAGTCATTCGACGCGGTTTTCGCGCATTACGCATATGATATATGTTAAATAAACGGGCGGACGGGGAAAAAACCGGTGCGGTTTTCGATTCCGTTCTGTGCGATTATAATATTACAATATTATGTAAACAAAAATATCGTTTCTGTACACCGCCGTTACTACTACGGGCCGGGTCAACGTACACTCGTGATTAGGATTACTGTCGCAATATATGCGTGTAGGCGGTGCGCATTATTATGTACTGTGTGTACGCTCGCTCGTTCCATACAATTGTAAGCTTTTGCGGAATCGCATTCGTGTTCGAACCCGATTTTCATAAGATTTTTTTTCCGTTTGGTTTTCAAACTAAACGATACGATATCGTGCACACGGAATACCTGATCTATTATGCGTACAAACAAGTATTATTGCGTTCGAGAATCGATTGTTCTCTCGGCCGTTGTGTAGGTACACCACGCAGTCTTTCACATGCGCGCAATTATATTTATTTATATATATACACCTACGATATTATTTATACGAAATATTGTGCAATCCACAAAAAGTAAAGGTTATATCTATGATAGAAAGAAAAAGAGAAAAAAATTCGTATCTGTACGCGACTGTGACATTCCTTGTCAATTGCGTGACAATTTATATTATCATTTCGAAACGCTGTCTTTTCGCCGCGGTGGTACATTTCTATATACTTCGGTTTGTGTTCGGCGCAAATATCTATTATAATGGGTACATAAATATGCGCATGTACGAGCGCGTGTACAACAATAAACGGGTGTGTACGTAGAGAGAGAGAAAGAGAAGTATGGGGATACGATTAATATTCGTTATTGGAACGTTTCGCGGGCCGGAATGGAAGAGGAAAAATGAACGTAAAACGTCAGAATAAGGTGCCTAACACACGATATTACGCTCTGCCTTTGCGGTTGTGATCGCATCACGTTCGACTTTTACACGGATTCGAGACAAGATCTTCGGCAATACATCACGAAATCGTGTGCTAGGCATGCAGTAAATTTCACATCGACGCGTCGGTATATGTCGTGCGCGGTGTAGGTGTACGCGGAAAAATTCGGTTTCTGTGCGTTTCCCATTTTTCAGCTCAAACACGTCCCGTACAACGCGGCGAGTGCTTAATTCCATTTATTCCGCAGAGAGTTTCTCGGTGGCACATCTCATTCGTCTGTTTCGCGCGAAGTCTACCGCCTGCCACGATCGTTTATTAGCCGTGTACGACGCGTTGTGCACGTATGTTGGAGATTTATGTCCAAATGTTTATACATGTATGTATTAAGGAATGTATTGAATAACGTGCAGATTACAATGATTTAAACATGTTTGGCCCTGCACAATGTTCAATATAAAAAGTACGCGTTTTTAATTTTTTTTTTTTTTTATTCGAGCGCGTACCATCGATGTAGCGCAAACACAATTTATCGTAGTGGCCGTATTTGGGTGGGAACGGGAAACCGGGGTGAAAACAATTTACGAAATAATCGTTACTTACAGCAATAGTACGCCCAGCTTTAAATCGTACAAAAATTATACACCGAATGCGCTGAACTGTGGAAGCTTAACATAAATAACACACGAAAACGGACAATGCGTTAGAGACGATAAAATCTAAAATAGTTACCTATAATACAATGAGTAATATAAAAACATATTATTTCATACGATTATTATTTCCAAAAATACGTTCCGTTTAATAGTATTTATTTAATTAGTAGAATTCGTGTTGTGTACACATTGCTATGCAGTGTCGGTTTTTGAGAAGCCTTTTGGCTTGATACATGAGAAGGAAGTTTAAGTTCTATAAACTTAATACCACAATGGCATAACATAAAAATATAGGCATCAATAAAAAATTAAAACAAAAATTATTTTTCATTCAAACTTGATTAACATTTGAAATTATAGGAGCACACATTTTTGTAAACGGTAAACAGTATTGACATAAAATTATTGCCAAAACGATTTTTAGTAAACTGTTTACTGTTTCATATTTTTAGTTTTTACACGGCTCAAGAAAGAGGCGGTCCACCTATTCCCCCCCTCCCCGTAAAACCACCACTGCTGTTATGTATTAATTTACTATGGTTTAGTTTAAAAAAAAAGAATTTTTGAATTTAGAAATTTTTTTTACTATTTAAAAAATATAAAACAAAAGTAGCATTAATTATATAATAAAAAATTCCTATACCGTTAAGCTGAGCTTGTGGTGGTGTAGGGAGTTACAGTACATGCTATTGATTTAAATTGAACACATAAAAAAACAAATTAATATAAAGACTTAAGACCGCGTATATATTCTCGTTGGTTTTGCATCGCAATCCTGTAACTCTAGGCAACACACACAATGTTATTATCATCCATTAAATATTACGCGTTAAGTAAGTGCCGGCCGTTAAAGTGGCAAACGATTGCCAATAACCATTCGCAACCTTAATCGAAGTGAATTCAAATGAAAAAAAACAAATACGTTGGACGGGCGGTGATGAAGATTTATCGCGAAAGAGAGATATGGGCAGAAGAGGCGAGTCAGAGAAATATTGTCGCGGGACGTACGTGTAATGCGTCCAAACGCCGACGTACGTGTACGACTGTGTGCCGTCGCCGCTGCATGCGTTGAGATAGTGGCTTCGAAGACTCGCTAGTGCCCCTGGCAAACTTAAAAAAAGTTACCTTTCTACTAACCAATTAAAATTTGATGTTATGATATTTTTTTTTTAACCTTTAATTTTACTAATATTTTTAAGTGTTCAATTTATACTTATTAGTTATTATTACAGTGTTCATTTTAAACTTTGAAAATTTACTTTTCTCGCTTTACGACTGACTAATGATCGTATTTTAAATTTCTTGTATGAAATTTTTTATTTAAATACCCGATTTTCATAATTTCATCATTAAATTCACACGTGCTGTGTACAAATAAACAACATCTACGAAATTTCAAAAAGTTTAATGGAAAAATATCGATTTGATTATAGGATAAAAGTACGACTTTTGCACAATTTTGCGCCCCTTTGCAATTTGCACCCTTGGCGTAGGCACAGTTTAACATACCCTTGCTACGCCACTGCGCATTGCAGTATTTAACGAGCGTACGGCGGTTTCGCGTGCGCTCGCATACATTACAACGTTAATATCCGCGCAGGGTACGACTTGTGTGACGTTCTCAGGCACTTAATAAAACGTACAAATCCCCGAGCGCTGGGGCACCCATTATCCGTTTCCGTTGCAGCTTATCTCTATTGTTGTTGTCGTCGTCGTTGTCGTTACACGTAGTCGACCCTTCGCGTTTCGCGGTGCTGTTCAACGCACGTGTACTACATACGGGCCTGAGTAAAAAAAAAAAAAAAAAAAAATGTAAAAAAATTATAATAACAAATATATAAATGCGGTCGGTACGCCGTCGCGGGCCGTCGAGTGACATTTTGCTGACCACGTTTCGCACGCGGCGGCCCAATGTTTTGATATATATTCAGTCCACTTGTCGTGTGTCTCATGCATTACTATAATCAGTGTCGTATTACCCATTAGGCAGAGTTAGTTGCATATTCAAAGTCAAGAAGAAACATTTTTTCAAACAGTCCTACGTTTTTGTTTGTTTAATGTTCAATTTGTGTATTTTATATTTCTAAATGATTATTCAAAGAAAATATAATTATATTTAGTACATTATTTATTTATAGATGTTTCATGATTTTATTGTGTTAAAATTAATAAGATATATATTTTTTTTAAATTAAATTGTACGCGTTTGTTCACTTTGATTTAAATAATAATTAATTCCTATACAAACAATAACTAAAAGGTAAAAGGATCCTTTTACCAAAACCTATTTTTTCAAGAAGTAGTAATAATAGTAATGAGCTACACAGCTATCAAATAAAATACCTTTGTAATTTATTGTGGATAATACGAGTATTTATACTAAAGATACGTTAAAATATTTTCATTACTTATTACTTTCTTCAGGGGGGGGGGGAGTTATGTGAGTAATTGTATATGGTTCTCTAGATCCCTAATCACGTCATTGATGGGCGCCCAATGTTTAAGAATATTTGAGGACCGCCGGACAGACGAGTGGGTCAGATCAACACTATGGGAATCAGTATCGAAACAATTAAATGAGAGGGACGGAGAAGATAAATATCCGTTTCGGATACACGCAAATCAATTGTTTTCACGGCGAGTTTTCCGCGTATACCCGTCTTCGATACGCATATTTTGTTAAACCAATTTCCTGATAGTTTTTTCACCACGATAAATACTAAATATATGTGTATAGATACGCCACCGAGAAACGAAAGCAAAAAACAAAATAACTACAATAAAAATCAAATCCTGTTAATTCGCAATTAAAACACGGATACAGCGTGTCTCTCGGATTTGATACGTCTTTTCACACCGATTTTTTTTATAGTGTCTTATTCATACCGGTCGTGTATATACCATTGTAACGTGGTCGGGGATGACCAGTTAAATATATCTGATATTCTGAAAAGGTTTTCTAGTCCTTGTGAATATATTATACCGTTGTTCGGGAGCATAAAAGGAAAGATCTTCATATTACAAATAAATATAGATTGATATAGTTTAGTTATTATTATTTTATATACATATATAAATATGACTTACGGACTATGGACTACATCAAGACAATATGGAGTTCAGCTACATCGGAAGAACGTCGTGGCAGAACTTCCGCGACTTAATGTAATGTTGTAAACATGTAAATTAACGTAATGTCTACTCAGCAATTATCCATATTACATGAGTAGACATTAATAATATGTAACAATCGTTACACCATTTATATATTACGATCTATTTCTCTACTATCGACTTTTTCATACTGTACAAATGGTGTCCACAAGATTCTGCACTGTTACGGAAATGAAAACATCGCATAGACAAACACTCTAAAGGACTCGAAAATATACATTATTCAGCAGACATGTACATATATTTCAGATTGAAATTGATAACATATACATTGTACCATTTGTTATCCATATAGTAGGAGCCCGACATTTATAAATCCGCAAAATATTATACTTCTAACTATATTCAAATTTATTCACAACTGCACTATTAATAATTTTTCACGTACTAGGCATCTAAACATGTTATTTTAAAAAGTTAATGCTTGTAAATCTCATTTTTGTAAACGATGTTAAATCAATGTTATTCTTAATGATTACTTTTATATACGACTTTTTTTTCGCAAAATTTAGTCATGTAGTTCAATTAATCTAATAACAAAATTAAATAGGAATCTACTAAAACTTCTATTGGTTTACTAAAATTTAAATATATAAAGACTGATCTATCAGACATCCTAATTTTACCTCGAGTACCTACAATTATATTATGTCTGCAGACCTTAACCGCTTATGATAATATGAATTCAAATATTTCCAAGGTGTGGAGATTTTTCGAAATGGCATTAATATAGTTGTCATTAATCTATTAATATTAAATAATTAATTGAACAATTATTACGTTTAACGTCCGACGCGACGTGCACGCACTTTATGAGATTAAGATTAACAATTATACCTTTACGACATCCACGCACGTTTTAGACATAATACAATATCATAATATATTCGTCCTTGTAAATCGTCTGAACAGCCAGATATGTATTTGGAATACAAGACCAGTTTTTTTAGGGTTTGAAAACGCATTGTTAATACTTCGGACGCAATTTCCTTTCCCGGAGTATCCAGGTATCTGATATAGCCGATACCGTAAACCCGGTTTCGAACACGTTTCTGAGTTATACGTTTAAATGTTTGTTTGTTATATATACTTACATATATAATTTAAACAATATATATACACATACATTCGCAATAAGTAAATTATCAAAATACCAAACTAATTAATTTGAAGATGAAATAAAATTTATATTCACGTTATTTTCGCATACGGTATTCCAAACCAAGATTATTTCCAACATTGTCGTGTTAAGAATACGAAGCTTAATAGATTTTCAATTTGTAATTCCGTTCTAAATTATACCGCCTAATGTCATATTTCATTGATTTTTAAGCGATGTTTTAAGTTCAAGTTACATTTATCATACTTATAATTTATTATTACATTGCATATTTTATTCCACTACGATAATTTAGTTAATATAGTTTAACATAGTTTAAATGTTTTGTAATAATATCTTAATAATATAAAACTAGTAACTTCCCTTGCACAATGAATTATTTCGATCAATAAATTCTTATATCTTACACAGGAACATTGAACTGAAGCAAATATATTCATATTGCCTGAACCGTGCGTAAATAGAGTACTAAATAATTTAAAATATTTTTCAGAAAAATACCAAATATATTAGTTGTATATGACAAATGAAATAATATTAATTTGTATTTTCATTTTGCAAACGCAAAAATTAACAAAAATTCTGTGTTTCAGTTATGCATTAATAGACTCGCTGATTAATTCCGCGTTACCTGTCAAAAGCTCATCTCTGTTGCGTAAAATAAATATGTACGACGGTTTTATAATTACTAACCGTATACATAAATAATTATGCAAATAATTTAAACTGACACGTAACTATACAGTGGTTATAAATCTTGTTGTAATCAATATTAATTCGTAAATGTTTTACTCATATATTTATATGGACGTCTAATAGTTATCTAAATTTAAAAATTACAATTTGTAATGTTCAATGAGAATTATATTGCTAACGTGATTGACGACGGTGCGTTTTGTTCTTGGGCGGTTAAAGATAATCGATTTCCGTCGAAACTGTTACTACATAGTATGCAAGTATCCGATATACAGGTATTCCATATTTACGGCGTTGTTGCGGTACAGCAGTTGATAATTTCAAATATTTATTACGTCTGGCCGAAATTCTTGGCATTTTTGTCGCGTGTTTATTACTAGAAGCCCTTAAGATTCATCGCGAAAATTATAATCATAATGATATTCCTGGGAACACCGGTTTCTCAAACGTAAACTTTTGATGTTCACCTACTATTATGTTTTACTCTGTGTGTCAATGCCGTAGAACGTTGCAGTAACAACACAGTCGATGATCAAACGGTTTTTACCTTTCGATAATTGTTATTTATTAGAAGAGATCGCTGTTATCAAGGCTGAATCCGAGGGGAATCCATGGGGTCCGAACCCCTCCCCAAAAAAAATACCTTCAATATTTTACAAATCATTTACATTTGCATCACAACATGCGTTCTGTTGTTTACCGGGTAATACAGTATTGATCAACCGCAATCGAAAAGACCTATGCGTTTTATCGGTAATCGATTAAAAATCATGCCAATCGTTTCCAAGCTGCGGTTGGCCGTAACGACTAAACGCTGTACAAGTCGACTAGTTTCCTAAAACGCGACTAAAAGTTGCTGCAGGAGTTCGTTTTATCCTAACATTGTATATGGTACCAACGTGTTTTTTTGTTAAATTATTCAATTATTAATTTCGATTCATAATTTATTTATTTACCTATGATTTATTTTCTAAATTTTATTTTACTTAACTTGTTTTCATTGTTCAATCCATTAAGGTACATATTTTTGTAATTGTATTTACAAACAATTAATAAATCTTCTTTTTGTTGCATTTTTTAAATTTATTAAATATCTTAGAACCCCCGGAAAAAACATCTAGATACGGCCTTAGCTGTTATTAATAGGAATTAACAACAATGTTTGTTATAAGATTAATATTATTATTTTTTCTTTTACCTTTTTTCAAATAATTTAATTCGAGCGTGTTATTCTTTTGTTTGATATTTTAAAATCAATTGTGGCAGAATGTACGCGTAACTGAATTGTAAAAATAATACTTAACACGACTTGTTGTCACACCACCGACGAAGTAGTAAAATAAATTAGAAATAATCGAGTTATAATGTTAAGCATATCTACATCGAATTATCACGATATTGATTTCAAGTCGGAAGTAAAAAATAAAAATATTCAAATTTTATTCTATTCATGGTAACTATTTTGAATTACGCAGACTGTAATAACTATTCAAACCTCGATACTTGACGTCTGAGCTCGGAACACATGATATCACTTTATTTCATTACACTAATTGAAATTATGCTCATTATGTGTATGGCGGCAGGACTACGAGTACAACGTTCGTAACACTTCACGCGTCTTGGTGTATATATATATATAGCAAGCGGTGTTCGACATTATAATATTTTAATTTATTACATTATTAAAAAACTTGAAATCGTAAAATAATAATGTTTACGCCCTTCGGTATTCGTTTAGATATTTTTACGCTCGGCAGTTACCGTCAGAAATACAAGTGAAATACCGATCATCCAACAAGGTTTACTACGACGTTATGGAGCGTGCGACGTATGCTTTTAATTAAAAAATTACAACGAAAGCGTAAGCTATTAGTGTATTTACGAGACGGAGGGGTCTTTCATTGAATGCGACTATACATTCTTCAAAGCTTTGGGTTCAAAATTTAATTTTTATGATTTTTTGAACGGGCGATCGGTTTTTTTTTAAATTATTTTTTATTTTTTCAGCGCATTTTTTGAGGAGTGAAAGGGGCAAATTAAATTTTAACAATTTTAGGGACGGCAGTTTTATTGGGTGTATTTTTTTTATCACTAAATATATAAAATTGATTGACATGTATTTTATAGCATTTTTTGATTAACCAATGATTATGGATTATGATATCAAATCATTTTGAGTTGAATATATTATGAATATCACTAATAACGTATTAAACGAATTATTATTAGTTTATGAGTTAAAGTATATTTTTATATAATCTGTAATGTAAGGTCTAACGTATACTACTTTGTAGTGGTTTTTTATGGTACCTATCATTTACTCGCGGAGGCGAGAAAAAATAGTAATTAAACTATTTAATAAAATGTACTTATTATTTGGTATGATTTTTTAATTGAACAAAACACTTTGAAATTATATACTGTTAAGCCCTAGGGTATACATTTTAAAATATTATTCAAAACGAGCAAGAAAAATATTTTTCATTAATGGAGGGTGAAAAGGAAAGGTCTGAGATTGTAAAGAATACCGACAAGTGGAGGGGGCAATAAAATAATTTCCATCCGGAGCAGTGCTCGACTTGAGAAGGGACGGAGTACCCCAACTAATATTCAGAAATTTTAGCGTCCCTCTACTATTATCACGCTATAATCATAACGCTTAGCCAGTTTTGGGGACGTTCTTTTTTTTTAAAGTAAATAGAGTCTTCTTTCTTTAATTTTGCTAATTCGAGCACTGATCCGGAGTGTTTTTACATTCTAAACGCGACACTGGTCAGTGATCGTGAGGCGATTGATTTTATTTTTTTTTACCTATTCTGGGGGTTGAAACTGTGCTTTGAAACGCTGGTCGTCTATCATACATAGGCTGATTTTATCGCGCTATCCGACAGCTACAATTATTTGAACATTATACGTCTGACACGCGAATTAATATTATTATTATTGTTGTGGCTGGGACTCTAGACATGGCGTTGGCGCACAAAACACCTAAGCCCGTCGCCGTCGTAACGAAATAATATACTATATATGCGAGTATACGACTTGTGCGATGATCGATAAAACGCGAACCGAACGCCCGCCACTGCAGCCGACATTTCACCGCCCAATTACCGCGCGCGCGCGCTCGCCAATGTCGGCGGGTCATTTGTTTTATTTCGCAGCGCGCGCACACGTTTAAGATGAGGAGGGAACATTTATTTACCATTCACCCTAGAACTTTATTTTACCGATATTTTAATTATGTTTTGCCGCATTCCATGTTTTCGTATTGTCGCATACGTTTCCGAAAGACCTGAGAAATAATTCGATTAAGTTTTGTACGGACCCAAATCGATTCTATGTATAACAGTATTTATAACAGAGTCGTAAATACAATGTTTCAGTATTTCAACTGTAATATAAATAATTTTGTTTTTTCGCAGTGTTCTTTCTTTTGGAAGTGATGTTTAAAATGTACAGATTTTTACTTGAAAATGTCGTTTGGCCTCCTCTCTCCCGAAGTCGAAATTATTTGCCTACGTTTATCTAGTCTATTTTTCATCCCCTTGTTTTCTCCAGGCGATCCGAGTGCCTATCCAACCCCCGCAAGCGGGTACACATATTTGAACGATATACACTTTGTCCGTGCGTAAGCAAACGATGTATATAGGCGCGTGTACATACACATAGCCAATTAAATTGTGCAGGCGGTGATTTTACGTACACACAAGAGAATAAAACTCTTTCACTGGGCAAGAAAAATGTCTGTTTCACATCTTTATTGTATTCGGTTGTATCAAACGCGGCTGCAGTCTTGCAGTATGTATAATATACATCGTTTGTATCCCGTGACTTTTTCGCTGCGGTTTAAATGTAAGTAAACTGCAGAATGTAGTTAATATGGGTTTATAATATAGAATATTATATTAATTATATTAACTATACATATTTATATATTATATAATATTATATTATATTAATTGTGTCGTTTCGCGATTGAGCCAATACTTTGTTTTTATTCACTATTCAGGTGTGATTCCTTCTGAATACTACGCCATTGTTGTAAGTCGGTACCGACAGGTCACCGACTATTACACACTACCACGTGATTTTCTACAAAAGTGTACTGAATTTTAACAAGTCTTCACTTAAGATTTCGTGAACTAACAATTATAAGCAGCATGATATTTGTAAGGTGCTTAATACCTATATATTATAAAATACGATTAAAATAAACATAGTTAATGCATGAAGACAATTTTTGTTCTGTAATTTTGTACGGCATCTCTCAAGCATTTGTTATTGGTCCCTGCAGTATGCAGTGATTACTATAATTATGATAACTTATCTTAATTTAAAGATTCCGTACTTTTACAGTCAAAAAAAGTATTGTTAGTATTACTGTTTATCTACTAAATTACACTGAACTTACTTGTTCTCGTGTAGTTTTTGTACTGATGTAAATCTGGCCGTCCGTTTGAAATTTTGAGTGATACGTTTACTTTATTCAACAAATAACAAACATGTTGGCGTGTACATTTTGAAATACCACGTGTATATGAAACCAAACGTAGGTCTTCCATTTTATATTTCTCACAATATGTACTACATTTATAAGTTTTAACATGATTTAATGAAATGTTTATTATGATATACACATTTCGGCGAGGGCGAACGCAGGAAAATATTTTGGAGGTTTTGAAAAAATTAAAAATATTCATAAATATCATATATATCTAACCATCATATATCAATTTACAAACCCCGGGAAACTTTTAAATAACTAATATTTTTTTAAATTTATTTATTAGTAATACATTTGTAGGTCAGATAATTTATTTTTTGTTTCTGATATTTCGAAGGGGGGACTTCCAAACCCCCCCTGCATTTCGGTGTTGACCGTGAACAATATTCTAACGAAAATATTGGCAACACAAATATTATAAAACGTAATATATAATACATGCGAAAAATAATCAATATCTCCACTTTTATGTGTACACATATCAGTTTTATACGAAAATCGAATAATAATAATAACAATGTATTCGCACACGTGTGTGTTTCTATAATACAGGAACACGTCCATCGAATAATAAAAAACATTATATAGGTTTATATGGAATACGAGTCGCGAATCTGCGACGAGATCTTATATTAATGGCAGTTTATATAATAATAATAATTAGGGTCCGGATTTAAATGCACTTAAAATCATACAAATATGCTCTATAAAATAGCCAAAAATATCCTTAAAAATGCATTTTACCATAAAAATGACATCATTTTTTTATTTTGAGCATTATTTAACACTTTATTACATATATTAAAATCACATTCACACGTAATCCGAGCAACGTCTGCAATGTAATACGAACTCACTGATTATTTGTTATTTGACCGAATACTGGTGACGTTCCATAATCTGTAATAAATTAAAATAAGATAATAAATGAATTGAAAAATAAATATTGACAATGTGTATGGAAAAACTCGATAAACCTACTTAAATATCAAGAAAATAATTTGTCTTTTGATTTTATTTTGAATAGACTAAATTTGTTTAGTATGTCGAACAAATATGCATTAAAAACTAACAAAATGACGCAATAATACTAAAAATGCTCTAATAATGAAAAAACCTCGAAATATGTAAAAAAAAATGCAAAATAAAATTTGTAATTTTGAAACCCTCGTTACATGAAACGAATTATGTTCTTAGAGAGCATTGTGTATGATCAACCAAAAAAATATGTACTTTGCATTGAAATCCGGGCCCTAATAATAATACACACGATATTGCATTGCCTATTCCTAATATATACACGTTCATATATGCCTACATTATCGTAACTCAAATCGCGATCCATGCTGCAATGCGGTCGTCGCTGATATTATAATACCGTATTATATATTGTAGATCGCGGCGAAATCGTAATAGAACCCTACGCGTACGTAATAACAACGCAGGTAACGAACTAAAAGCGGGTACGAGAAAAAAAAAACGCACTTAATGTATTCAAAGCGCGCGTTCCACAAAGGGAGAAAATACATAGCATATACATATTAACATTTATAATATAATCTCACGTAATTTTTTTTCAATGGTAGTTTTCATTTGTACCGGTATAGTGTTGCAACCATATACACGTATAAAATCCGAGTACACGTTCTACGTGCATACAGACATTTATTATATCTACATTGTACAGTCTACTGCAAGTCCGTACATAAATATAATAATAACTGTTTGTCGGTGTTCCAACATATTATATAAATATTTACATTTCTATACGTATATGTACGGTCCATGTAAGTCCATGACGTTAAAAGTTGCTGTGTCTACTACACTGCGTATAGATACTTAAAACATATATTCTAGTAATATGTATCTATTATACGGGAGTATCGTTGCCGATACGCATCAATATTATACGTATACAGTCTGCACGTTACTGCGGTTTCGTACGCACATTTAGTACGCAATTACTTCGCGAGGATTTTTTTCTTTTTTTCCGCAGACGAGTAAGAGGGATAAGGTATAACGTATACCGCGTGTACATTTCAGTAACAATATACCTATAACATACAATGGTCGGCGGGTACAAAAATCTATAAACATGTGTGTTTGTCTAACGATAAAACTATAACAATAACTATAACTATAACAACTGCATCGGTGGCGGGTAATGCAGACGAATATTTTTACCGTAATTTTCACCGACCAAACTTGGACACTATACAGATACCTATACCGTTTTATAATGTACCGTCGTTAAAAGCATTGGTCCAGGTGAGGATCACACGCGGGCGCAGAACACCTATATTTATTATACGCCTAACCGCTGTAAACATTAACGTATAACTCATTCTGGCCGTAAAATATACATATCTTAAGTGTAAATGTTTATTTTATTCGTTTCCGAAATAGATGTACGCACGCACGCGGGGTTCTATGTATAAATTATACGCGTACATGTACATGTGTATAGATGGTAGACGTATAATAGAGATGCGTTTCGGCATGAAATGTGCGTACATGTATGTATAAATGTGCATGTAGAGTCAATCGTCGACTTTCTCAGTTTTGTTGAGAATTCTACATATATATAAACCAACGCATGACATTTACGTACGTATACACAATGAGTATATTATATATATTCATACGATGTATGGAGTTCATTGGAACGGGATGATTTCGTTACTTTTTCTTTTTACTGTCGTCGCGCGCTATGAAATACAAGCATAATATAACACGACGGACTTGAACAAAACGTACCTTGATCTTTTTTTTTATCCATTTTTTAAAATACATTTTTCGAATATATTTTACTTTATAGCCCTTGTCAACGCAGCATAAAGTTTTTGTCTTCATAGTCACGGTCTAACCCCACGACTTATTTTATATTGCTTTTGTATCACACATGCGCGGTATGTATTTAAACGTAATATCGGTTGCGAGTCCAAAGCACGATATGAAGTACTTAACGAAGCCGTTTTTTTTTTATTAAATGCGGATATATATCACGTACACGCGTCACATATTCTAACGATAAAGTCGACATTACGTATTCTGTGTATGATTTAAGATAGTTTTTATAAGCATATACAATCGATAAATAAATCGTTTAAAAAATCAAAATACGCTGTTGTTGCGTGCAAGCACTCTTATCTTCATGTATATGGTGGTCATAATCGATGTTTGATAGATGATTCTTATCGCTGGTGAATACATGGTGGTTTAATACAGTGTATTTTTTAACTAGTTAACTAGGCAACACAAATGTTGCTCAGTGATTATATTCTGTCGACAATATTTTAAAATATTGGGCAAAATAATGCGAAACAAACGTGTAATACTATAATCGAACTATGGTATTATGCATTGACTATTTTGAAAAAAAAATATTTTTTGTCGCTCAGTGAAAATTCCTTATAAAATGCACTGGTTCAATGTATATGAGCATTATTTGATTCACATAGTTATGCATACTTTGTAGATTCGTAAGAAAAAGAATATAAGTAAAAATCAAAAACACATAGATTCCGGTTAGCCGTTTCGCTGACAGCAACAATAATATGTAATGAAACTAACAGCGCATATGCCTACCCAACAGGAATGTATTTTAGGGGGGGGAGGGGGCGATCGCTCCCCCTGAACCCATATTTAATGAATCGATTATATGTGAGATACACAATTCAAATTTTTTTTATGTGGATCATTTCATAATGAAATATTAATTACACGCGAAATCAAATTACACGTAGCTGTGAATACTGAATTGGGCTTTTTGTCGGGTTCATACTTGGTGAAAAATCAAATAAAACACAAGCGTAACTTTCAAAACATAGATAGGTGTTAAAAAAAAAAACTAAACAAAGTCGAATTTAATTGGAACCGGCATTAAATTTAAAAAAAAAATCCACAAATATTAAGGTTTCATCTAATTTAAATATTACCAAAAATTTTACTTGTACATTTTGAGCCTGAATTTAAGAAAAAATTTGAGTCGCCTCCTCCCTAGAAGTAAGTTTAATACGCCCCTGCTACTCAACATTTCGGCCTTTACGATCGAGCACCGTCGTGAACGTTTGCATTGCACACGTTATCAAATCGAGCACATAACGCATGGTTAGTAATACGAATGCGGAACTAGATGGTAATCCGTATGTGTGTGCCCCGCCCGTCGTCTGCGCTGTAAATACGCATTCGGTCAAATTTACGTTTACATGAACAGTTTAAACCGATTTAACTTAATTCGAATTAGCCAATTCCCGGAGTTAATTGTATGTAAACGACTCTTAATTCGGTTTAAAATCAATTCGGTTTACCTAAAACGGTTTAGTTAATTCACATTTGAAATGTGCATTAGAAATAACTACGGGAGTACAAAATGCATGTAAACTGATCGATGCGAAACCACAACTACAACCTAATCAGGATTGCGATATCAGTTATCAGTTGTACTCGTCATCAGTTGTAAATATTCATTATTTTATTAGGTAATAATAAAAAATAATTAGTTCATAGACAATAGTATCGTATTTCAGTAGTAACTAGTAGGTCAATTAAAAATTGAAGTTAAGTGAAGTTACACTCTGTGATTTTACTTTTATTATATCCATTTAAAAACTCTACAGGTACTGTACTTATTATACAATTACTATACAGTATACGCCATGAGTGAAGTAACTAAAGAAACTCTCACTAACTGGCCCGAATCAACTGTCTTATGTATGCTAGATATATTTAAAGAAAAACATATTTTAAGTCATTTGGATCACTCAAAATTCGGAAATTCTGATATATTTAAAACCGTTGAAAAGTCTATTAATAACTATAAATTAATAATTATAATAATAATATCGCATAATCACAATCATAATGCCATCAATGGAATAATATTTTCATAGGGGAAAAATTAGATTAGTTCGAATTAAGTTAAATCGGTTTAAACTGTGCATTTAAACGTTGCAACGTAAACTGGTTTGATGGAAGTGTATTATACTAATACAGTTTTAGACGCGCATGTATACAGGTACCCTAATTCGAATTGATTCAATACGAATCTAATTAATTCGAATTAATGGATGCATGTAAACAAGGTAATTGAAACATTACGACCGATGACGCGATAACAATCGGTATGTTGCAATAAATTTACGCGCTCGTGCGATTCGTATACCAGCGGTTTCCAAACTTCGCGGAATAGTATATCCGCATACTAATAGTGTGTCCTAGGTGAATGTGATTTTTCGAGCGGGTGAGCGATTGTCCTAATAGCGGGCGAGCGATCTATAGGCTTGCGTTACATATTTTTTCAATTATTTTCAAGTTTATGATCCATGTTAAATGGTTATTTGCTGTGCTAGTAGACATTTGATTGTATTAAAATTGTAATATTACATTTTATATTTTAATTTTTTATTTAACAATATCGTAGCTATATTCTTAAAAATGGATCAAAGTAATGTAATACTCTATGAAAATTCATTGCTACGAAGCGACAAATGTCAAATAAAAATAAATAAAAAAGAAAACGTACAAACACAGAAAAACAATTGAATTATTCAAGTCCAGAAAATAGTGCTAGTCGTCCGCGTCAGAAACAAAAATATTTGTTTTGACACGAGCGATAATATTGTTATCGCCCGCCCGGCCGCTCGCAAAATCTCGTTCACCTAGGACACACCGTAACTCAATGATTTACTAACCTTTTTAACAAAGTGGCATACTTCGTCTCCAACAAAATGTTTGTGGCCCACCAAACCATATATAATGTGAACCATATTTTATACGTATCAGTGGCGTACATAGGGGGGGGGGCCTAGTGGGCTACATAACCCTCCCGAAATGTTTTAAAAAACTTAAAAATTATTTTAAACGTATGTTTAATGGTGCTTATGCTTATTTAGAATTTGTGTCCAACGTCAAATCGTTTTGGGACATTCTGAAAATGAAATGTAGATAAGTACCTACTGTGTCTTGTTAGTAATTTTTAGATAGCAGTGGTAATTTAACTCTGTCCATAGTAGCCCCTACCGAAAGTATTTTCTGTATACGCCACTGATACGCATATATATATACACAATTTACAGCCTACCCTATTAGAGGGTTGTTTATTGTGAAATTAATTAATACAATCGACCAATCGAGATGGTTGCGATGGACATACTTACAATAAATAATATTATATGTATCTACGATTTGTTCGAGCAGTTTTCATCAAATATCGATAATAAGTTGGTAAATACATACTTATAAAATGATATATAGATTTATCGCAGCACACCATTGTTGCCGTCGCTATGCGGATTCTCGAATATCCGAATATGCCGATTAACGGATTACCGGTTACGTAACCCTTGCCCAATGTATGTTTTAGCATTACGATTTCCCTCCTCCACGTTCTCAGACGGGCCAGATTGAAAACGGTTTGGGAACCGCTAGCGGTGTACGCACGTGCACACAGAAGCCGTGACATGAGAGTGAAGAGGGTTATTGTATTATTACGACGCAGTTACACGCCGCAGACTATTACACGTTCGGTTCGTGTACGATATTACATTATATCCAACCCGTCACCGGAATAAATAGCTTTTGGCGCGCGAACAAACTTTGAGGCGCGCGCCCGCTGCAGATAAGACTTTTGCGACCCCTTTTCTCTCCGACGGCATAATAAAATAAAATATATGTATACATATAGTAGCACACGGAGGATATTTAACTCGTTTTTATCCATCCGCCCGTCGTTTTAACCCGGACGTAGTGATAATAGTAATAGTGATTTAATATATAATATGTATATGTACTTCGCACCCCGAAAACACGCATTAACGCGCACCTCGATATGAGACAAGACGTCGTGAACTCCACGTCGATTTGTAATAATATTTACGCCTTGCTTGTGATGCGTGCACGCAGAATTAAAACGTTCGTATTAATAATATTATTTTATCGATTTTCGTGTTGTTTTTTTTCCACCGCTCTTCGATTACGCATGGAAAACTTATTTTCCACTTGAGTTTTTTTTTTTACCCGCGTGCCGTGTGTGGGTGCCTTTTTACGCGGTTTCGTTATGGTCCGGTGCATAATGTCACGATATTTGACGAATTGTCGCGTTAGGAGTATACTATTTTTACGATTACAGCTCGTATACATGTGGTACAGAGTAGGTATATTGTATTTTTATGAAACCGTACATTATATATGATTCAAAATAAATCAATACATTACAAATAAAACAGTAAAATACAAGTTAAATGCAATTAATTATAGATGATTAATCTGTACTCGTTCGTAATACAAAATTACTTACAATTAATATAAAATCAGATAATGCTTTATGTTTAACATACTTAAAGGGTAAGCTAATAATAATTATAGTAATAATATTCAAAAAAATCTAAAATTATGTAAAATTTTAGTATAACTATACATTAATATTATAAATGAAACACATTGAAAGTAAACTAAAATTACCCTAATTTACTTAATTTGTGATCTAATTTGTATAATTAGTTCATATTTCACTTTGACATTTGTATCATAGATATAGTTTTTTAAAGGATGACTTCCTACACTGTATGTATTTATCAAATTCATTTGTACTTCTAGGTGTTTGTTAGATTATCGGACAATTAACGGACGTAAAATCGTATTGATTGAGCAAAGCTTGACCGATTTCAATTTCAGTTTATCTGATTGTATTTCTTTGATCTCAGCGTGAAGTTTTGATATTTCCGTTTTTGCAAATACAATTTTCTGTTTCTAAGACACAAAAAAATGAAAGTCATAATTTCTTCTAAAACTTTCTTATGACTATAGTGTAATTTGTTTGCCATTGATTACTACTTCACATTTTCCAGGAAACTGTATACTTCCATCCAACGAGCATTTAAACGGAGCCTAAATCGAAAATTATAGAAATTATCAACTATAACTGTTTTTTTCGTGTAATAATATACATATGGCAGATTTTAATGCTACTTCCATCGAATCGTTTTACAATAGACATGGGTTTTTCAATAATTACAATTGACTGTCTAAAGTTTTATAAACAAACCAAGTCATTAAGTTTGAATCGGAGATCTTGATTTTCAGCGATGATGTTTTTAAAGCATGCTTTTAGTACGTACACTTCGTTTATTAATCTTAAACTGTTTGATTTGATTGACGAGCTATTACGAGCTATTGGATAAAACATTCCTGTTATCATGGTTTTGACGATCTTTTGGTTAAGTGATTTTGACACGGATTTCGACAGAACAATATAAACACTTGGGTCCTGTTGAAATACGTTTTAGTATTTTAAGATTCTTGGTTAACATTTTTTTTTTTCTGGATCCATCATCTACTTTGACGAAAAAATAAAACGTGCCAATGTTTAAAATATCCACCGCTCTAAGATACATAAAATACGTCTCTAAATATTTTCGAAATGAAATCCAAATGTTGACTCTCATACGGTGAAAAACATGCTATGTTCGGTAGGCATAAATTAGTTGGTATAAATAATGGTAATAAATAAGGTGGTCCATCATCTACTCTAGTGTTTCTTAACGTTTGTATTAGGACGGCAAATCGTTAAAATATTTCATATTTCGCGACATACCTTCAAAAAACTAAATGTCAAAGAAAAATCTTTTTAATATTTTATTTCAATTAGAAATAATTAAATCGAAATTCTTAAATGCGTTAAGTTTTAATCATCACAACTTAAAATTCTGCAGTTTATCAAATATAAATTTGAATTTTATGTAGTTTAATATACACATATGGACTTATCCTTCGGCGGTCGAGAAACATTGTTCCACTTAACTATTAGACTATTATATTTTTCGTAAATATTTATTTCACGTGGTAGGTAGGTAATACAAAAAGGTACGCGATGACGTTCACCGTGTCAAGGTCGTCGCCATACAACGTATACCTAATAAATAATACATAATAATAGCGATGATGATGATGATGATGATGATGATAATAATAATAATCTCTTAATTATACAAAATATAACGTACGTGCGTTTGGTGCGCCATTGTAGACGTAACTCGTACAAACGTGCGCACAAGTACACCTATATTAATTACACGTTGAACGGCCATAAATATATTTATGAACCAACCAACAGAGTAATGCTTGGTAGAAATAAAATGAAAAATGAAAAAGAAAAGTACGTCGGGGATGTCGCCGAGTGTTTATTGTGTTCTCGCGTTCTCGCGTTCTTATTACAGCCATGGTATTATGGCCATTGTAGTTCAACTGTACGTCATCTTCGACGCGTCAGATATTCACAAGAATCGTCCTTAGATTCTTTTTTTGTAAGATTAAATAATTCGTAACGATAGGTATTATAATTGTTATTTTTAATTACCCGGCTCAGAAGGAGAACGACAATGATCAATAATTGATTTGTTCATTTTCGATCAAAATCTGTTAAAAGGACATGCATCCTACGTATTACAATACATGCGTATTATATGACACGTATTTAGAGGCATATGGGTGCTATTAGAGTTTAAGAAATGTTTCCAGACATCTACATAATGCAGCTTTTTACGGTGTGGAGATGAATATCTAATACGACCGCGGCCGATTAACGCGCATGTACCTACAATCGCGGTTGTCGTTCTCTTAGTCTTATCATACAATCGTTAAGCCCCGGATACACCGATAATAATACGTTATGTTCTCGTAGTAACTAACTCAGCAACCTCTACCGTAAATTTACCAGTCGCTGTAGTTATGTATTACACATTAACCCGGAGAGCCTGAATACATACACGAACGCATGAATTCCAAACGAATACTTGTCCACGTGTCCTCTATTGTCGTGTACACCCATGTACATAACACGATAGATTTATCATTTTTTCCGAGTCCCACAGTGTGCCGCGCGCGCGTTTCGTCGAAGATAAACACTATCATCTACACACACAAAAAGTATAGGCACGTCTAAGAAACATCATACCGGGAGAATGAAAACGTGCTCGAGTTGTATGTAATGCAAAAGGTAACTATGTAGTCAAAACGAGACCAAAAAAATATATTTTGATTAAAAATAAATTTTTTATTTAGTAGATATTAACAAAATTATATAGTATTATGATTTTAAAGGACAAAAAAATTAAATTTTTTAAAAAACAACTTTTTTTTATATAAGACGTAAAGAAAACGGTCGATGATTACTGTAATACTGAAATAATGAACTATGAAAAATAATTTTTTGTTAGCGCAGGTGATGCAGTATTAAAACACATTAGATGGGTGACAACCGTCCATATTGATACATTATGATTTTATTAGTATAGTTATATTTTGATACACTACACAGTACCGATTTCGTTCAACGTCAACCATACAATATATACAATGTATATTATATACGTTACATCCACACGCAATCATTAAATAATTTAACTAAATAGAAGAAACAATAACTCATCGACAGATTAAAATTGGTTATAGTTATTTTTTACTATTTTTTGAAAACGAGATATTTAAGTGCTCCGAAAATATTTCTGGGAACAACGGGATGAAGATACGAAAAACGGGATGTATGGTCACCTTAGTAATGCACGTCCATCGCAAATAGGTACAGAATAAGACTGTGAACGAGAATTAAACGAATTCGTGGGCATAATAAAGCTTTTGCGCTCTTTTGACGGATTGCAACTATGGAGTAAAAAACGGCGAATGCTGTACGGTAGCGAAAATCCTTTCATTATGGTCGGAACGAACACGTCAATTACTGTACGTTTAGCGTCTGCGGCGAAGTTCGATCCGAAGTCTATCCGAAAAACGTTTCCGTATTATCCCGGGCCATCGTCTTGGACAGGTTAAATAAATAATTTAATAAGACTTTCAATGCAATGAAATGCAATGATAGAACTATTTAAAATTAAAAAAAAAAATGAAAATTGAAGCATCTGAAAACAATCATAATGCAGAAAAAATTGCCTTACCAAAAAATTATAAAAGAAACACATATTTAAAAAATTTAATTCAGTGTAACAAAACTAAAATACGAAAAAAAACGTAATTTCAATGTAAAGTCTGTGGAAAACCACTTTGTCCTGAGAATTGATTAATTATATTATATATTTATTTATATTTATTGATAGTATATTTTAAATAAATTTTTATCATGAATCAAGCTGAAATCATGCAATAACTAATTTTTCTTTTTACATTTCGAAATGTTTATATTGATTTTTAAAATAGAACCTAAGTTCAGTTATTATTATATGATTTTGAATTTATTTTATACTATTACTGCTATAACAGTAGTGACAATTTACTTAAAAAAATATAAGAGGCAGGTCAATACTGCTCTATAGTACTAAAATATTACTGCTATAGCAGTAATAAAAAAAAGTGATTTTCTGGGGTAGATCCATGAATAATATAAAAAGTGAGGTGTCCGTGTCCGTGTTAATGTTTTTATGTAGTATAATTTTATAATATTATTTAATTAGTATTAAATTTTAAACATTCATAATTTCTTCCTCTAATTTTTTTCAGCAAAATTGTTGGCTTGGGGTTCTCGAATAAATTGGTGCACTTGGCCTTAATTTCATTAGATCAAGCTCTGCGTATACTTACGTCACACGATCGCGTCGCGTGTACACGGTGATAAGAGTAACATAGGTGTTAGCCAAAGCAGATGCGAATAATACACGGTTAAACTCATACACACACACACGTAATTGTTGTATAACAAAAACCGCCACCGTTCTTTTTTTTTTACTTATTATTATTTTTTTTCCATCCGTACTATGTTCGTTTCCCCTCCGTGTTCGAACCATGGCAGAAGATATATTACGCTTAGATACACCAACATATATATATATACACGAACGCATGTCAGAAATAACGTGTCGGGGAGGGGCAAACAAAGTAACTCGCTCGTACACCACTGAATGTGTGTATACACGTATTAAGAGACTCGGTTATATATATTTTTTTTCTCTCCCCTTCTCGATCAAAATTATATCCCCGAAAATAACGTACAAAAAAAAAAGGACACGCAGTGTACGTTGCGCGTGCGTGTGCGAAGGAGATGGCCCATCGTCACACGTTTTCCCCGCGTCCGTGTGTACGCCACATCGAGGAGAACCCCTCGGGGGCTTCGGTGTATCGGCTGCGGCTCGACAACAGACCACGCCCAACCACGGACCGGAGCAACGTCCACGTCGGATCGTTTCTATAAACATATAATATACACACGTATATATGTATAAAATAACCTAGGCCCGTACTTGAGTTCGGACGTACACACGAAAATAATATTATTAGTTTCTATTTATTGTCGTGCCTACACGCGTATATGTGCGTACGAAATCGGTATCTGTATAGCGCGTATACACACGATGATATAGTAGACGTGGCTCGAATCACTCCGGGGGACGAGCAGTACTGCTATATAGTCGTCGAAAGAAACGAATAATTTACCGACCGTGTGTGTGTTATTAAAATATTATCCTCGACTGTGTGTGTAACGCAACGTACACCATGTAACTCGAAGCATATCGACTTTGCCGCTGACCTTCTCGGGAGTGACAATACTTACTTATCGACGTGTTATTGCAGAAATTCACCACTATTTATTGTATCACGCGCACGTGGTACAGTGTATGTTTGATTGGAATAGTTTTATCGAGTGATCGGTTTTCAATAAACATTTTATTCGGCCATGTTACAATCAATACGTGAACACAACATTGAACTGAATTTGGTGTTAGGATTGAAATTCTTATTGGGAAGGAGGCCAGAAAAAAATATTACGTGATTAAATATTTATGAAATTCAGACAACCTGAGATAGGAAAATTATAAGAATAAAAACAAAAGGGTAGGGGCATGCCCTGGGCACAGGTCATCAAAATATAAACAATATTATTCCGGTTCAACTTCATAAAAATAACTGGAAATAACAAACGGGTACTAATTTTTTTTAAATTGTGTAGGCTGACCAATTAAACATTTTAATTTATGTTCAGGGGATTTACGGGTTGTTAATTTATGTTATAGGCGTTGTCTTCAATTTCTTTTCAGGTGTTTTATACTATGTTTACTGATGTACTGTTTAATCTGCGTAAACAATCCGACTCATTGTCCGTTTCTCATGATAGAACATGATTTCGTGATATTTGCAGTAGTGTTTTCTCTGATGTTTGTAACTCTTAAAACAATTGTTTGATCACACTTGAATAAACTGAACATAGATTTTAATACATTTTTCGTTGTTTTTTTTGGTACGTACAATTGCTATCGGTTCTTTCGAAAAGAAAAATGTTTGAATCTCGGAAACAACATTCATTGTTCAATATGATATGTCGAGTGACCGGTTAGGAAACTATGTATTGCTTTTAAACGGTTAACCGTAATGGATTTTCGTGGATCAAAGGATACGATGAGAAAACTTTTTTAAACTAAGTACTCATTATTTATTACTTATTTCCACACATAAATGTATATAGTATAAATATTTTTTGTTCATTATTTATATTGGAGGTACCTAATTAAATCTAAGTTAATTTTAATTTTGTTAAATTTTTTATGTATAAATTTATAAAAAAAAAAGTGTAAACTAATTAATAAAATAAAATAAATGTTATCTTTTTTTTATCCAGATAAATAAAGTTTTATATTTTATCTTTATCTAGATAAATGTTTAGTTATCTTTATGCAACACTGGTTAACATATAATATTATATAATATGCGTAATTTTCACGGATATTTCGCACTGCAACCCGTTCAACGTAACTGATGCACGTGATCAAGACCGGATTCAGTACCTATTGGGCCCTGAGGCTGAAATTTTATATGGGCCCTTTTGACAAAACATGCTTTACAAAGCCACTCTCTACGCTCGCAGAACGATACATTTTTTTAACTATTTCACAAATTGTCAATTGTATTATAAAATTATAAAATTAATAGGTATATAAAGTTTATGTCTATAAAACTATTAATTTTAGTATGATAAAAATGTGTATCCGCTTAAAATTGTTTGGGCCCCTCTCACTTGAGTACTCGAGAGGACTCCGGGGCTCTTTCCCCGGCTAGACCCTCCTTAACACGGCCTTTGCACAATATATTATTACGTTACTATTATCGTTGTGCGAAAACAACGTGTTGATCACAAAGTCCCATTCGTCTAAACATAGTTAACGTTTCACTTGTTCACGAGTAAACGATTACGGACGCCGGTGAAATTATATCGATAGGTAGCTTTTGTCTGGTTAGACCCAAAGTCGCGGCGCGTAATCCGAATTATAAAATGTTGTTCGAGAAAAATAAAATTCTCGAACACTGCGTGCGTGTGTTTTTTCTATTGTATAATTTTCTGTAATCGCATATTCCGACGACTGTCTAATTATTTACGAAAACATAGCTAACGTTTTTCTTAAATTCAAGTATTGCATAATTTTAACAGAAATTAATTTCATGACATTTAGTTATTGGTGTTTTTTTTTTTACACCAAAATATTCACCTAGTTCCAATAAATGTCACGTAAACTGATCTGCACTTAAAATACTTTGGCCGATTTAGTAAAATAAAAATTTCAACAATTCATCATCATGGTCGCAAACAGGGTGAGCACCCTTCTATTTCTCCGAATTTATTTTTTGAGTAACTTAGTTTACAAATTACATAACTATTAATTATATTTATGTATTATATATTTATACACAATTACATAATAATATAAACAAATAAGTATATAATATTCTATACAATTTTTTTTTTTCATTAATTTAAATTATTCAATGTGTTTAATTAAATAACTAATATTATCCGAATAATCAATCAATTTCATCTGTAGAGGATGGCCTGTCACTCTATCCTTAAGAAATCAAATTCTTTGTTCTAATTTAATTTATTTATTGAAAATTCTTTCTCTTTTCAAATCAAAAATTCACAACCGTGTTTCAAAATAAAAATTGAGAATTATGTGGCGTAATGAAACGGCGGCGAAACGTGTACGACCGCAAATGGGGCACATTTGCTAGTTTATATTAAGTACGTTAACTTTTTCGATTCGGTGCATTCCATTAAACTCGACTAAAATATGTATTTACGTCGACTTTACTATTGTTAACTAAAATGATTTTAATTCAGTACGCATTTTTTTTTTCTTGCGAGGTGTTGTAGATATACCCGAGTGTATGCACGCGAAAAACAACGGACACGCGAGCGGCAAACATTACAATACAGCATAATTTAGACTCGTTAATATCATTTATTTTAACATAACTGCCGCAGACGTAAACGTACGCAACTCCGGTACGTATGGTATGAATGAACTATGGCTGTGCAGTGTGTGTGTGTGTGTGTGTGTGTGTATGTGTATACCTACTTATATTATACCAGAAATGTGTACCCACGAGGCATGTGTATAGGGTATAATGCGGCAAAGGACAGGTATATACTGTACCCATGGTAAATAGTATGGACGAGACCGAATAGTAACTATATAAATTGCAGTATGTTTACGACAAGACTTGACGACGTGTGTCCGGAGAACACGCATTCCACGACCGTTTCTTCCCATGCATGCGTACATACGTACATACGTACATACGTGTACGATGTACCTACACGAGTGTACACATCAAAGTTGTTTGCAAAACCCGAAATCGTACACTTTACGATGTGTATACTCCAATATACTGCCATAGTACAAAATCATCATTGTACTCGTTCGATTAAAATTGTTGTACGGGGATGGCGTTTTTTGATTGACAAAACGGATCTACAATACTGGCGGAAGAATTTTCCTTCTCATACTAGTCCATTTAACCCACCCCGTGTAATCACTTACATTGTACTGCATCAGTACTAATTTTTAAGATTCGATTAGAATCCGAAGAACACTAAAGAGAACATGACGAAAAAAGAATTATTAAAAGCATTTTATAATTTACATTCCACCGACGTCAAAATAACAATAAATCAAGTTTTAAATATACTACGATTGTGAACTTAATACGTAGTTATCAAATCCTAAGTATAATCGGTCAGAAATAAAACTTCTTTCGTGGAAATCATGCCACGAAATCACCACCACCGAATTATTCGACAAATCGTTTGACTAAAATACTATTGTAGACAACCCAAACTAACCTTATTCTCGAAAAATGATCCGAGGCTCATAGCACGTACTCCGATAAACTCGCGGGGACAGAGGACAACAGACTACGTTGTCTTCCGCGTTTTGCTGCCAGCGCAAGCCCGCGCATTTTTTTTTATGACGATTGGAGTCATAGTACCTGGAGTGAGTTGAGTGATCGATGGAAAATAATTGCGCACACTGACTTTGACTCCCAGAAAAAAACATATCAACATTCACGCGGATCGCGTTGTGTCTTCTGGTAAGAGAAAAAAAGAAAATACTGTTGCAGAACACGGTCGACGGTTTCAGTAGACGTTAGATATGTACGCCCACCGGCTGTTTGGTTATCGATTTTATCGCCTGCGTACAGGTAACACACACATAATGATATGTATTACACGCCTGCTACATTCTCCCCCCTCCCCCGTACACGTGAATACAAAAGACGATCGTCGGCGTCGGGTGGTGGTCGTGTGCAGGTACTGCTACCTTTTCGCCTCGTCCGCAACAATACGAACCACGTTTCCTCCCCTACGGAGAACGCGATTTTTTTTTCCATCATTATTCTCGGAACACGAAAATTAATGATAAATACACGCGCTATCGTTCGCGTCATCGTTGTTGTTATTTTTATATTATTTACCGCATGATGACATCGGTCCCGGAGGCATTTTATCTAATGGTAGTCGGAGAAGATGGATGATGATACCAAATGCACGCACATGCGCGCACTAGAACCATTAATTTTTCTCGCTCGAAGCGATTTACCGAAACCTGTCCTAGAAGGAAACTCGTTTTGGTCCCGCGGAGATTGGACCATAGAATTTGTCTAAAACGGAAAAGTTTCTCGCATGATTCACAGACTTTGCATGTTTCATAAATAATCAATTGCTCGTGTTCGAGATCTTGTATGTGGATGGTTAACAGTTTGGTGAAGAAAACTGTGAGTTTTTTAAGTGCTCTCCGTTCATCCAAATGATCGTTGATACTGGTTTTATTTATTGGTTAATTGTAGTAATACGACACCAGTATATCGATTGTAGATTGCACACGCGACACGCAGTGACGTAGATACAATTTATTTCTGGAGAGGGGGTGTTTAAGAGTCAATTCTTAATATTTTTAGTAGTGACTGGTCAAACCCTGATTTTTTAAATCGAACCGAACTTGAACCGAACTTTAAATTATTTTTTCGAACTCAAACTGAATCGAACCTTCATATTTTCTACCGAACCGAACCGAACCTATTATGATTTTAAGTCGAACTCGAACTCAATACTTTTTATCATGTACATTGTACTTACCTACAAATTAAATCAACCATAATTATTAATTACTATTGTATTTTAAGTTTTCGTATTACCTATTCTACATTTTAACTTTTAAGCCTAAGTAATTGTATTGTTTACAAAACATTTAAATTTTAGATAATTTCTTCTTATTATTATTATTATTATTATTTTTCAAAACCAGTATTGTGCTCTCTCGTGTTGTCTTGTAGCTTATAAAATATTCATTGAGTGTAATATGACAATACAATTAGTACATTTTAATAATATATAAAAAAATAGTAATAATAACTATAATTCACAAATATAGAATGATTAGTAGAATGTATAATGTAAGACGTAAGTTGTAAACATGTTATTATTAACAGCACAGTCGCGGTATCGGAATATTACCATGGATTTACCCAAAATAGATTTTAACCTCTGCAATAAATATGATAAAAACAGAAATAGCTAATTTATGAATGTAGATACACTGCCTCTATTGGCGATAAACAACTTATTAATGTTTTGGACAGCGGTGGATGGATCATCCATCTGCCGTGGATGTATAACATGCGACTGGAAAAATAACATTATTATTATAATAAATAATGCATAATGTGTCCTTTACAGATTATCACTTTCTATGGCCAATAGTCTAATTATTTCTAAATAATCATTATCAATTTTTATTTTTCAAAAATAACTTTTGAAGAATTGTACATATATTTGGTTTTCAAACTATCGTGACCAATGAGTCTGGTTCAAAAAATATTTTCAAGTTCGATTTTCGAACAGTAAAAGATACTTAATAGGTCGGTTCGACTTTTTTTCGTGCCGAGTTCGAATTTCGAACCGAACCGAATATCATGGGTTCGGTTCGGTTTGATTCGAGATTCGAACAGTTCGATCCATCACTAATTTATAATATATCTTAATATGACGTCCTATATAACAATAATACATTTAATATTGTATTATTATTATGTCCCGTATTTAATGATAATTATTTTGTTACTTAATTTTTAATATACGAGTATACCTTATCATAGTAAAATGAAAAATAATTTTACTATAATATGTAAATATTAATAAATAATAATTGTCATTAAAAAAAAAATTTGGGGAACCCTTTACAACCCCCCCCCCCCCTCCTCGTAACTACGTCACTGACGACACGCGTATCAAATATTAAATGTCTGTATGGCAATTTTACTGAAATTAAACATCCCCATCAATCGTTCTTATTAGCTAATTAGCGATGAATTATTAAATAAATTTCATATAATAGTAAATATATGTAGTAGCATAAATTCGGTAGTATATTTTGTGATCATAAACATAAATACTTTTAAAACCGACGAAGAAATATTACCGTAACTTCAACCCGTTTATCGTGGCACGTTGCGTGCACTTAATCTGCGCGTATCCCGAGTGTAGCGGATGGCGTGTGCGCAAAGGACTAGATAGAGCACACGCCCCTGTGAGAAATGGTTTCGCGGTGAATAAAAGAGCACGTACGCGCAGTGACGGTTACGGTCCCGCGAAAAAGGCTGGAAAACGCGTTCGTTTACGCGTATTAACACGGACCGCCGCCGCAACACGCCGGCAGAGGATGATTTCCCTTCGCGCGCCATCGCGCGTTTGGGGTCGTCCCCTCCATATGCGATGATATTGTAACGACGGTAATGATGACGACGCCGCGTGTATGGAGGAAATAGCCGCGCGTACTCCATATATCCGCCCTAGGTCGGTTAATGAATACGATGATTATGATTATTGTTGTTGTCGTCGTTATTATTACCTCCCCCCTGGGACGTTTATATTATATTTTCGGGCGCCAAATTGTTTTGAGACACATCACACATATCTCCCCCTTTCGGGCCCACCAACGCCACACCGAAACGCCCTGCCTGTGTAGTTGTGCGCCGTTGTTTGCTCCTTGCTGCTTTCCCTCCGCAAAATGGTAACGGGTTTATTCGAACGCTTTTAATTCGATTTTTTTTTTTTTTTTTTGATATTACCTAATAATGTCTAATATAAACTAATATAAGGGTTGATTTTTTTAAAACCATCAAGATTAACGATTTTTTTTTTCATATTTTTACAATCATGTAAACATTCGAATCGCCAAAATGTTGAGTGCTTTCATTACAACGCGTGCCCTTGCATTTTAACCCTTCTTACCCGTCATCGTGTACGTTGAACCGTGAACAGTCACAACGACTGCGATCTTTTAATGGCTCAATGCACCACCGCAAGCGAAAATGTGTCAAAAATAATTGTCGTTCATTCTAAACAGAAAACTTGCACATTACGTATGCAACATGTGAGCTTGACGCCTCGTCAAAACACCTCAAACGCGTTTACCGGATTGACCACCACTCCTTTTTTAGTATTCTAGTCGACTCTAGTTCTAATACTTTCGTTTCGTTAATCACCATAATGATCCTATAGTTCTGGGCTTGCGTATTTGACTCCGAGTCTGAATAGTTTTCACTACGGCTGACACCGTTGCACGTCAAGAACTAGATTTTTTAATTGGACACGTGTGTTTTCAGCCGCAATTTACACACCTATGGCACTGAATAGCGTGAGACCATGTCAAATTTATCGAACATGTTTTTTTATTAAGTATATATATATATATGTTTGTATGTTCGACTGAGATTCAACGAGTGATTGTTTTTGTACACTGCAGCGCGACAACCTAAGCTAACATAATATTTTAATATTCCGTTGGCAATGCATTCGTTATCAAACTATTTGTTCACCATTTACCGCGGGCTTATCTATTACTGATTCCATTTCCGAGTGGGTGGTAAGTAGGCATACATTGTACAAGACAGAATTATAATGAAGTCTGTTGCAACCTTGATGAGAGTACAGAGTCTCGGTGTATACCTAGTTGTTTTTTCGTGTAACCGGTACCCCCGATGATGAACGAATCCATAGCGCTACAATTATTATTATTTCGATAACGTTTCCTCCCACGCAGTAGTCGTTAACGTTGGGTTTTTGATCGGAGAGGGAGAGCTCGGCCGCCGTATATACAACATAATCTCGGTGATTATTATTATTGTTTTTTATTTTTTTGTTCCTTACAAGGGTCGATCGCACAACAACGTACAGGCAAACGGGCGGTACCCGTGTACACGAGGAGATTAAATGCACGCGATAAAAGAAAAACCGAACGAGTCACCCACAAGACACGCTCGGCGTGTACATCGAAATTCTACGTGTAATGGCTGTGTTTTTTCTAGTCAGACGGATGCGCTTCCATTATTACTTTTTCCGTATCATTACGTAAACGCGTATATAATATCATATTCTTCTACGGGCTACGACGACCTTAAAATACACGTATAGACCGAGCGCGCTCATTCTTATTTCGTTTTCCCATTTTTCTTCTACTTTGATTAATCAGTTTGTAACGAACGAGTATTTTTTTTTCTTCTTCTCCTCTCTACGCCGCCGCTTTGTCCATCCGTAACAATAACGCGTTTAATGGTTTAAAAATACGTCGTGTCGTGAATGTAATCATCTATCGGTACATGGCTCGACGATATATTATGTTACACAGTAAATAATAATATCGTCATAATATTTGGTATATATTATACGTGTTCAGGTGTACATATGAAACGCATATTAACGTCTCCTTGTCGTACATACACACACACACATACACACTTCACGATGATGACGCGTACTTACTATATATAAATGTGCATGACATTCCTATACGTGTGTGTATGTGAGTGCTCGTCGGCGGTCCATTTATACATTAAATATATATACGCCTCAACGTCTTCTCCGACGGTCGTTATAACCATAACGAGAATCGTAAAAATATTTCGACTTCAGAGAGTAGTACATTAAAATATTATATATTATAGTGCACTACATTGTTATTGAAACTCATTCGAATATAAGGTAATCGGACACGCGCTCACGGCGCACCATTCGACAAATGTAAGTTCCTACACGAAAGAAAATATACCGATACATAAGTTCTCACACGAATAAAACTGATAACGAATACAAACGTCCTTATCATTCGATTCAGACTAAGGACTGATAAAGTAGTTGGTGTGGTTAAAATTTGTTTTGTGTTTTGTAAAAAAATCTAATCCAATTTTTAATTGAATTTTGTCCGTGTATTTATATAATAATACACATGTTAAACGTATTCAATATGATAATAATAAAATTAATTACATTTTATGTGGTTTATTACTAAAACTCAAACTTGTATCAAAATCATATTGTGTTATTGAAGTTATTTAAGTAATATAATTCTTATATTTTGTTGTTTATATAGTTTTGTTTTTTTTTCGTTTATTTGTTGAGGTCTATTGGTATCTGATGTTCTTATTTCGATATATGTTTGAAACATTTTTAAAACTTCTATTATTTTGAATATATTGTGATGATGATAAAAATTGGACTTGAATTTTGAATGAAAACTTTCACAAGCATTTGTTGTAAGACTTCTAAAATAACTAGCAATAGCCCAAATACTAGGGGTAACGTACTATTTTCTTCTATGTAATTTGTCATTAAATAATAGCAACATTTATTTATTTTATTATTATCTGGTTTTACAACCAATTTCTTTGGTTATCATTTGCGTAATAAAATTCTTGTGCTAAACTTAAGTTTTGAGTTTTACGGTTCCAAGCTTGACCCAAATGGAAACGACATCCGCAATACATACTACATATTGCTGTATTTATGTTCGTGTAGGAACTTACGTAGCGGTGTATTTTTGTTTGTTTAGGAATTTATGTACCATTATACTTTTTTTTTCGTTTACGAACTTACATATGTAAATTTTTACCTGCTATGCTTCGTGTGAGAACTTACCATTTCTTGCACCATTAACTTACTCCGATTTTTTTCCTCGAGTTATTACTACGGACATATAATACGCAAATATATATGCACATTTATGGATATGTATGTAAACGTAACGTAATTGATATATTTCGAGTTTTTTGGCTTGAATTTGAAATTCTCCGACCGAGAGTGAACGATTTGGAATAAAATTACATTTTACAAGACTTTTAATTTAAATAAAACAATAAAAATAAAGTTAAATCTTTGGCGCGGCTTATCTGTACACATTTGATTCGAACACAAGTATTGACGATTATGTTACGTGATTCGAGTTAAAATTTTAGGTAATTTAACCAGTACGCAGCAATCGCATATTACCACGAAACCACTTAGTAAATCATCATGGGACACGTTGTATTACACTAAACTTTACTTGGCATTGTCTTTCAAATCCGTCGATTTATTATTATTGCTTTCAAATATATACTAAGGCGAGAATATAGCAAACCGGCTTCTGTAATATCCTACCGGCTTTTTATAATTTATTATATATATATATTTATTAGTCTCGAGGAAAAAAAAATGTTTGCTTGGTTTTTTTCGTTGTAACCATCACACCGAGATTACGCCGTAGGAGTTTTCATGTTTTTTCATGTCTGAAACCAACGGCAATACCGTTAAGTCGTAAATAGCAAAGTAGCTCTCGTATTATAGATAAAACTTCGGTCAGACCGACGAAGACCTCGGCCGCATTCCTGCGGAGTCTATACGTGTACATATATACGATAGCGGTTGCAACTTGCAAGGTTTTTTTTCTGACCGTGTGAGCGATTTGAATTACTCGTTTCGTATTACTACGGTAAACAATAAATCACGGAAAGATAAAAACGTTAATGAACATGTAACAATAAAAACGGAGTACACGACATCGTTTATGACCTAGTAATACGCGTGACGTGAAAATATATGTGCAATTGCATCGATGATTATGAATGATGATGATGACGATGATGTAGGTGTTTATTTATACATACGTACAAAGAAAAAGTGGAAGACTAAAACGTTATGCAGATACAATTATTAAATGTACGTATACGCGTGGAACAACAACGAATTCGAATCGGACGATCAGAACTAGTAGCTGTGATAAATAACAAATGTATTACAAATGTTCTTTAGGACGACTTCATTATCTTGATATAAGGTGTGAATTAGTTGATTTTATGATAATTTTTGATATTTCAAATGGTTTTATCATTTGTTCTGAGATCTTAGCCCTAATTAATTTCCGTATTCCTCGTAAACACACTCGTGATTTGATTTATTTAACGTTCCGTTTTACAAAACAAACACTGGTACAAATTCATTCCTCTCTAGGGTTCTTCTTTCAGTCAATATTATTACTACTGCACTTGATTTTTTTCGGTAAGTCTCGGCGGTCTTTCACAACTTAATACAGGTAACAACCATCTGTTATTTTGAAACTGATTATATAGAGTTTTTTAATTCAAGTTTTACCAGCTACAGTTAATGTAATATTACTTATTATTATTGTTTTAGAAATTTGTACTATTCAATATCAACTTGTAATTTTGCTGTAGTCTACTGTCAATAATTGTTGTTCGAAGACGTTGTATTCGTAAAAAATAAATAAACGCGTACGTCGTATCGATCGACCGTATAATTTCGGACATGATCCGTTCTCGGCGGCTGCAAAACGATCGTATTTTCTCTCGACACCAAGGCGTACAAAATTCGCCCGTCCGCCGTTACATCTCGTTTTCGTACTGCGTGCGCGTACGGCGTGCCGTGGACGGGAAAGAAGCGAAAATAAAAAACCACGATCGAACGGAAATAAACGCTCTCTACGTGACGCGCGGAAATCCCGACGTAAACATTCGGTTCACTTACCACCGAGCTTGCGCCGCGTTTGTCCGTGGCACACGTGTGCGGGCGCCGCGAAGTTAAGTGCCGGGCCGACGACAGGACCATCCGGCAGCGACGACGAGCGTACGTCATCGCCCGAAAAGGTCGCCGCGACGTTCCATTTGTCAACGCGTTGCCGAGATTCGTCGCCCGTTTACATAATGGCGAACGCTACGTACCTATTATTATTGTGCGTAAAAGCGTACGCGGTAAAAGTATAATAAATTCTATACGTGTAGTAACACTCGACGACGACCGATTTTTCATCGCCGTCGCTCGCGTGTGTACATAATGTTATTATTGTGATGCGCGCGCGACTTCCGGTCTCGCTAATGGCATGTGCGCTTTCAAACGTCCCGGAAATGTTTATTAATGAAACCGCGCACGTCGTAATGGTACCGGAGCGCGAGGCGCGCGTTCGAATCTTAAAGGGACCGAAGCGCATTAGCGGACCCCGTCAAGACCGTCGGCCCCGCGAGTCGAATTGTTAACGCTGCCGCGCGCATCGCACACCGGTGGTGCGGCAATGTTTTCCGTTTCAATTGAATGCCATTCGAATGCCGTACAAGCAGGCGTGTAGTCAGAAAATATTCACTAGGTGGGCCCCCTACTTTCCGACTTATCTATACTATAAAAAGTTAGTTATCATTACTACAAATATATAAGTGTATAACCTGATTACATCATGTTTTATCATGTTGTTCTCTCTTGGTAATTTTAGTTTTATTTTAGCACCTAACCGCTGAGAGGTGGCCATTTTAAAATTAATTCAAACATAAAACATATAAAATAAAATTTATAAACACTATAAATTGTACAGATGACGTTTTGCACAAGTGTGAATGTGAGTGTGAGTGTTCAACCGGCGACAATAATATAATTCTATATTTCTATATGAATCAATATAATGATAATACCCTCGCTCAAAAATATTTTAAAAATAGGCATACGATAATAACTGTGTAGATAAATTAACGTGACATTGTAGTATGGTACCGGTATTTGGCTTAAAATAGCAATTATTTCCTAATCGATCGTTAACAATATTATTTATCATAAAAATAAATTATCACTCATTCTTGGTAGCAACAGAATCTGGGGTGGGGGTAGTCCTCTGATAACCACTAAGTCCCTCTTAATAAATGTTTGCCAAATTTTAAGAAACATTTTTTTCAAATATACATTGTACATTTCAAATATTGAGAAAATTTTCCTTATATTATATACCAATACAACAGCGATCGACTGTTCGATCTTTCTAGGAATATAGGTCGAACGCGAATAAAAATTAATTCAACTATTAATTCCAAAAAATACAAAATTAACTCTTATTCTCATTCAAGAGTACATATAACAAACAAATATATGACAAGACGAGCATCACGCAGTAAGCTTTGGAAAACAATGCAAAGTGCATCGAAATCCCAGACTTAATTATGAGGTAAAATTATTATTTATATTGCGTTTATAAAAAATATTCAGTTTTAGTGAGTTTTTTTTATAAATTAAAATACTTAAGGCCTCATTTTGAAGTTTCGCCCCGAGCACAATATTTGATTACTACAGCCACTCACTTTACCAGTTAGCTCTGCAACGTGTGAGCGTAGTTTTTCAACGTAGAATTAAGACATGGATGAGAACTACTATATTCCAATATAAAATAATCTATTACTTAATGGTAACTCTGTCAATACCGATTTTGATTTTTTTTTTATAAATCTGTCTTTTATTTTTAATGTACCTTTAGTATTTAATTTAATATCTTTTTTTTCGTTGTTGTTTTGTTTTATATAGTTTCTACATTAATATTATTGTTCTTAATGTTTTTATTATTATCATGCTATGTATAATCTTTTATCCTAATTGTTATTCCAAGTTATAAGTTCTAACATTAAGCATTTTACTTTTTAATTGGACTCAGGTCCGTAAATAAATAAATAAAATCGGTTTACTAATCTATCTATTATTCACATCGAAAAAGACCCGACTAAAAGTATTAAACGGGAAGATATTTTAAATGAATTCCCAAAATCCTCCAGAATGCTGGTTTTAAAATAAATTATCCATTACTGTTATTACTTAATTATTGATATGTTAGTTGTCTTTTATGCATTATATAATTTTGTAGTATCAATAAAAAATAGATTTCTTCGGATAAAATGAAATTTGAATATAATGTTCACAATTGGTACATAATTGAACTCTAAAGAGTGTGTGGAGCCGAAGCCCCTACTTTTTAGATTTATGTAAATAATTGTAGCCCCCCTCCAACATTGTCAATGGATAACCGCTTATTATAGTACAATCTGATACGTGCATATTTTATTCCCAGAAACAGACAGGATTGAATATAGTTACAATTTACGTTACTTACATTAGATTCTAATTGAAACTCGATATATTTGGTAGTATTTACATCATATTTAGACAATATTAAAAATTTACATACAAATTAAAAGCCATCATATAACACGTTCACGGTCAGTTACTGCAATAGTAGTAATTTAAATTTTTTTTTAATTTTTATGTAATTGGTCACTACTGCTACATCAGTAATTTACAAAATCAAGGAAATCGGGCATTACTGCTCATACAGTACTTTTTTTAATGGTATTATACGAAACTGGAAATAAGACTGACCCATTACGTATACTCATATATTTAGGCACATAACATTATCACACAATAATATTATTCCAAATATAACATGTTCTATTTTTATACTTTCTGGTGGAATTCTTGTTTTGATGTTGATATAGATATTGTTTGCTTTTTTAATTATATGATATTATGATACCAAGAAACGGTTCCGTATACGAAAACTGATTACGGTTTGAATGTTGAAAAATTACGTTTTGAACGCAAAATAGCGTACGCCATTTCGTGTTTATGATTTACAGTGTGAAAATTAAAAATGGCTAATAGTTCTAAAAAAACTATCGAAGAGTTTTTAGATGAAAGTTTTGAAGTTGAATTAGACATATCGTTATTATTATAGGGTTTTGAATTTATTTTATACTATTACTGTTATAACAATAATGACCAATTACTAAAAAAAAAATTATATGCTATAGAAGTAATAAAAAAGTGCTTTTCTGAAGTAGATACATGAATAATATCAAAAAGTGAGGTGTCCGTGAACGTGGGCCCCTCTGAATACTTTGGGTGGGTCGGCCTAAGGCTGGACACATATTAGAGTGGGTATTAAAACCTCCCTTAGCTACGTGTCTGCGTACGACCGATGTACCAAAGCGTGTTTTACATGGTCTTCACTGGATAACAATACTATAATAAAATCGTCTGCCAGAGGAACGTACGAAGAAAATTAACTCGTGTCATTACGAGAATGTGTTTGGTCAGTGATACAACGATCACCCGTCACTGGGTAACATTCAATTGTCACTTGGAGGGGGGTACTAGTGCCCACGGACTTTGTACTATAAAATATTCTCTTATACTCGCGACGGCATATAATACCCTCTCACGCACAAAACACACTGCGAAGCTCCTCGTGCATTTTTCGTTTTTTCTTTACTATTGACGGATCCGTTTTTGAGACGCGCGGCCACGTCTATACCGGCGCTTGTCACGTGCAGATATACTCCGTCTTAATGCAAACTGCAACAACTATTTCGATTAAGTTTCTTTTATTTTTTTTCATCGAAAAACGAACCTCTTCTGCCGAATGTGAAAGAAATCAAATAGAACGATTACAACGACGGGTGCGCACAAGAGTAATAGAATATTGCGCAGACGGAGTCTAAAATACTTCCTGTGTCATATACGCACTACACGATAGTAGAATAATACGTACACAGGCGGAAGATACTATGTTTTTTTTCATCATAATCAACGACAACTAGAATCATGGACGTGTACGAGAGTATGCGATGCACGACGGTTCCCGTCGGCGGTGGTTGCCTGTAAAGGGTCGCGAGGGGTTCGTCCAACCGCTCCGCCCACTCGGCAACGGAGCACAGGTGAAACACAATAATATTACGAAATGGAATAAGCGGCAACCACGTAGTCTGCGGCTGCCGTCCATTATCTCTTCGGTGGAAATCGTTCCGACAAAGATTCCCAAACAAAACACGCGTTGCGACTCCTACCAAGCTACATTGCACTGAGATACACGTTCCTCGGATATTGCCGTACGATTTGCAATACATTTTTGGGTGATTCGCCGGTCGCTTTGAACCAAATCGTCAACGAGTTGGAGATGTTGATCGTCCGTCCGCTGCGCGTATTATCAATTACGATTTTTCCAAGCTCGCAACCCCGACATTTTAATACCCATCGATTTACAGTAGATCTATCAACAGTGTCGTCGTTATCATAAACTGCTTTTGAACGGCCATGTATCTTAATAGTAGTCACATTTTCAACTGTTAAAATTCCGACAACAGCGTGCTGTTTAACTCGCGTTGATATAGCACTAGAAAATACTTGCGCTATTTAAAACGAACTGGAAAACGCAATGCGTTCAAACTATGTATGCGCATTAAGGGGGAAAGTGGCTTCCGAATGCCACCAAGCGCACTTCTGTAGGTTATTTTGTTCGCGTTCTACAAGCATATGTGTATTATTTTTTCAGCACGAGTATAAAACAATTTTTTATTTATATTAGTTTATTGATAACAACTCAATAAATTTAAGGTAAACTTTTTAATATCAGGCATTTTTTTTTTTTTTTTTATTTAAGAACTTTTAGTACAAACTATTATAGTTCAACAATTACAGATATTATTAGGCATTATAATGTACAAATAATACAATCTACAACTTTCATCTTACTAGATAATTTTTAAGCTATCAGTATTTCTTTAATAAATCTTTATCAGATTTCTATACTACACGAGATAAGAAAACTACTAGAATATACTTATATATTTTTTATTTATAGTCTATGGATGTATTGATATTAAATCAATAATAAAAATAAAAAAAATAATACAACCAATGGGAAGGGGGAATGACCATAGACGGTCCTCGGACACCGTATAGATCTCCTGCGATCTGCGTCTAGCGCTTCGAGATCGTAATATTATGATTTACGACAATACACAGAGTTGATCCCGTTACGGTTTATAATAATCGAGGTCGCTACTTATAGTAGGTGTAATTATTATGAATTTCACCTCAAAGAAAATTCGATGCAAGTACATATTGGTCCACAGTTGTAAATAACGTATTACGCGTGAAAACTTATCGAATCTAACCTGATTGATCGAACCTAACCCGCGAGAAGGGTTGAGTAATTGCAATGCGTCACGAATATTATAGAAATTTTTGGGCGTGTTATTGATGTTTTCGAATTTTGTTGTTGTTCGCAGGACCACGTTCGCGGAGGATGAAACGTAAGGATAAGTGCCCGGAGGAGAAACGACCCAGGACGGCATTCAGCGGCGAGCAGCTATCTCGGCTTAAGAAGGAGTTCAACGAGAATCGGTACTTGACGGAACGCAGGCGCCAAGAGCTGGCCAACGAGCTGGGGTTGAACGAGGCGCAGATAAAAATTTGGTTCCAAAACAAGCGAGCCAAGATCAAGAAGTCGAGCGGTTCAAAGAACCCGCTGGCCCTACAACTAATGGCTCAGGGACTGTACAATCATACTACCGTGCCCATGTCCGACGACGAGATGGAAGACCACTTGACCGTCGCGTCCTCGTAATGTGTCCCTCGGTCCTGCCACCCGAGCCCTCTATGCCAGCTTTTTTTTTGATGCAGCCCAACACTCCCACCGGAATAGGTACAGTGCGTACCCCTGGGGCACATGTTAGGGTGGTACACGTATATTATATGCAACGAGGCGATAGGTTTAGAATCTTCTTCGCGACATAGTGTTCAATCGATGTCGTGTCCAAGTACTCGCTCTGCATATTGCGCATATCATATGCATATCGCGTGTACGCTGTAGGACCTATTCATTGGCTGTTCATTGATCAGGTTAATCTCCTGCCCGAGAAGTCTTCGCCACGTTATCTGTACGGATTTAAACATTTACGTAATATGTATGATACTTAAAGTTATATTTGTATTTCATATAGATACGACGTTGTATTTCTTCCGTTTCTATGTACGTTTTCGTCCTCTATACATCTCAATGTATTTTCCAATTTGTCCCAAAACAAAACTTCCACAATCCCCATATACCCACACGTTTTAGTGTTTAATTGCGTTCTCCACCACCCCCGAATCCCGCGCACGTGTAAATAACATTGTATAATGCGTATATTTATTATTACAGTAACTCGCATTTTTTGTTAAAACTTTTGTTTCTATTACGTTTCTATTTATAATGATAATAATAATATATGTTATTAAGTATAAAATTTTACTCGCGATTCGTCTATCGAACCGCACGGAAAACGCGTACACATTCATGTGTGAGCGTGATGTGTCCGTCGCTTATTGTGTTGCATAGCGATGATGTACATAGATAAATATTTATCTTATAAGTATATATATTATATAGTTATAATCAAAGTGTCTTCTTTCCATATACGCGCATATACTGTGCGTATATATTATTTTAAATTGAAATAAGACCGATAGTTAACGTAGTTAGTGTCCGTCACATCCGCACACCCACGCCCGTATACTTTTCACTAAAGTCGATTTTGTTTGTGCCACGCGAACTCGATCCGCATGCATGTGTATTATTACTTCGACCAATTCATCGATTCGTATGTGTACATAAGGAAAATAAACGGTATTACGACCAAGAATAATTTACTCTTCGTTTACAGTTGCAATACATAATTTTACGATACTTAGTGGACGGTAAATATTCTGAGCCCACAGAAATTCACGGAAAATATCTTTATCATACGATCTTATATGCATTAATATCATGCAATGATCGATTCAGATATACAACTAGAAATTTATGTTTCGGTTTTATATTGTATCAACGGTAATTTATCGTGTTTTCTTTCCCCCTCTCCTTTTTTAATAGATTACGTATACAGTAAAACCTTTATAACACCGTAAAAATATTCCGTGTAAATGGGGTTCAAGAAAAAAGAAATGGAAATTAAAGATTACTTATTTTTAGCAAGTGAACATAATAATATGTATAATATAAAATTAATGGCCATTCTAAGTTTGGCTTTTCATGTTGTTTTCCGTCTTAGAGGGGAGGGTGGTTGAGCCTATTTTCAGACGATAAAGTGTCCGTTTCCGGCTTAGTGAGGTTTCCGCCTTGACGGGATGAATTCATTATATATCTGAAACGGGACCAAAGATATTTTCCATATCAACGGGGTTACCGTCCTATTGAAGTTTTACAGTATATACTCGTACTTAAAAATGACGTGTAAACCCAACAGTCAATTTATTTATTAAAAACTCCATGATAAACTGTACATATAATAGTTTATATTAAATTCGTATTGTTTATGTAAATTCCACATTGTACACGTGCATCTGAGCAGTGACGTAAATTGGATCCAATTTCTGGTGGTGCAGAGGCATATTCTCAACTTATAATTTCCAACACACCAATTTTCCAATTTCCTAAGTAAAATTCTTCCCAATAAACTATATATTACCCCAAACATTTCTTTAAATACCAAATAAATTTTAAATTATTTTAGCAGTAAAACCTTTATTATTATAATATTATAAAAAAAAAAAACAATCTAATTTTGTTTTTAGTATGCTGATTTCCTTGGCTCTTGAAAATAATATTATAGGTATACAAATTTCAATAATTTTCTGGTGGTGCAAAAACATATCTTTGTACCACCACATTTTAGATGTGGTGTTGCAAGTGCCACATTTGCACCATTCAGTTTACTCCACTGCATCTGAGTAAAATAGACTTGCGAGCAAACGTTACACTATACAACAATAATCGTTTTTAAATGTAGGCGCGCGCGTAATCGATAACGATCACATAATTATAACCAGTCTTGTTCAGGACTGTCTACGACTAGTGGATTGCAAATATTTCGCGTCTACGTTTCAATACGATTGTTAATAATCATAAGTAACAGATAATGAGCGCAAAAAATAAATTACAAGTTTATTCATCATCACAGTAAATACTGACGATTTTGGCGACTATCGGACGTTATGTCGTTGTAGCAGGGGGTGTGCGTAACACGGAACTTAGAAATAAAAAATTAGGCGGTTTGAAATAATTCTTAAAAACAATATTAATCATGAGTGACGTCATATCGTTATACTATTACAGATTGTGTTGTAAATATTTATATTAGACGTAAAACGTAGACTGAAAAATATTTAGAATTTTTATTTTTATTTCCCATACCTTTCCCGTCGAGAATGAAACGTGTCAGCATTTTACGATTATACATATTCATTTTTAACTGTATATCTAGTCATTATATTATATAATTATTATTATTATATTATTATTACGCTAAATGTATTTATATATTTACTTTGTTTGTACAATTGTATACAGTGTACAAATGTCTGCAATAGTCACTCGTGACTTCTAAATTAATAATAAAATATATGATGTTCTGTAGAATCAAATTACGTGTTGAGTTATACATAAAAATATAAACCTTTCATGTACACATAAATATATTTATACACACACAATTAATAATCATTATTGAGTGATTAAATATTATTATTCTATTGTGTTTTTTAATTATATCGTATGTATTAATTTCGCTGTACAAATAATGATGGTTAGTGATTACTAATAATAACAATAAAGAATCTTATTTAACCATATTTTATCTTCGTTGTTATTTCAATTGTTACAATACGTACCTTTGATGAAAATACAATATATTTTAGGCTAAGATCTCACGGACTACTTATGAACGATTTTTAATTTTTTTTTATAGGTACTAGGTGGTTGTGCTGTTGACGATATGAACCACTTATGAACTATTTTTTTGTGGTCGTTAAAAATCCGAACCGACAACAATAGAAACACACCACAACTAAAAATATGGCATATATTAAAAACAAAAATGGACTTAAAAGTAGAAACACTATTACAGGGTCTATTCTATGGATTTTTTTCAACAGCGTAATTATTTTTTACAAGCACCTATACATATTATTGTAATATACAATTTAATTTTGTATATTTGTATGCAATAATTGCGTATTATGTATACCTGTTTAAGTTGATTTTTATTATGAGTTTTAATTAAGAGAGATACCTAAGAGATTGTAAGGGCATTCACAATAGTAATAATAATAATAATAATAATTTACATAATGCATTACAATAATAACGGCGATTCGCGATGTAATAATAAAATAAAGGCAATTCGTGCCCATTACAATAATAAAATGGTAAAAAAATGGCGTACAATTTTACCTATTACTTGGACTATGACCAATTAGTTAAATATTAAGATGACTATTTGTAAAAAATATGTTATATAATCACATACGTTTTTCACAAAAAACACTAGAATGCTTCAATCTTTCATATATACTTTCTAATAAGTTTATAAATGAAAATTCAACTTCATATTCATTAAATAAATCAGACGTTATCATTATAGCCTTAGCAGACGATTTTCAAGCACTTCCTTTATATGATAAATTCATTGCATTTACTTTATTACGTTTTTTTAAACATTTTTAGTTGAATGTTTATTCCTTTATACTTTACAGTGTTAAGAAATATTTATGGTAATACTTATAATATTATAGAATTATTTAATTTTATATAGGTATCATATTATGACCCCCAATATAAAATGTGCCCCTAATAATTTACTCTGGATCCGCGCTTGATTCAAATGGGTTCTAGTCACGGAACTACAAGTAACTTCACGTCTCTTTGTATCAGATTTATTTAAAACCTTAAATCGTTTAATAAACATATTATAAAAAGTATAAGTCTTTTATTTAATTAAAAATCATAAATCATCAACTACTCAAGTTGAAATCAAACCGATGGCACGTAAGACAATAATAAGTAGGTATTCTAGTTGTTGTTTGAGCGATAACGATGATAAGAGGGACCAGTCACGGTAGTGACATAAATGTTAAATTTATAATAGAAAACGAATACAATAAAAATAAATATATAATTGACTAATTACCAACACTCAATTTAAATATATGAAAAATAAATCAATTGCCTGGTTGGCACAACATACATTTATAATAGAAAAAGAACATAATAAAAATGAATAAATAATAATTCAGTTGCCCATCGTGGTACAATAAATATATAATTGAATAATTAACAAAACTCAATATATACAATAAAGCAAATTAACATAATAGTAATATAATAATAATTTTACATATGGCGGTTATAAGGAAAAGAAAATTTGGTCGACCAATACCATGGACGTAGCTTGGTATTATTATCTGTGGGGGCTATATTATAGGACTAGAAAAAATGTATTCCAAAAATTCCTTATCGTTAGTTTGAATTAAAGTGAAAGAGAATATTTCCTAGATAAAACAATTTATAGGTGTCTCATTTACCTGACATTTTATTTTACATTACATAAAAAAAAAAATTAATTTTGAGTTATTAAATTAAACTTATTTTTTTTTTTTTAAATAATTAATAAAATATCTTCTTTCAACAGTTTATTGTATTTTGCCCAACTTTTCAAAACACTATTAACTAAGCGACAAAACATTGTCACTGGGCGACATTTGTGTCGTCTAGTCCAGCGGTCACTAACTGACTAGTTCACTAACGAGAAAATTTAAGTGGTCCGCAAAAAAAATTTGAACGTTAGGTACTTACAGAATCTTTTTGTCGTTATTTCCTAAAAAAATAAGACCCTAGACATGGTATTATGTGGATAATAGATTCATTGCAGCAAACAACGAAAATAACAAGTTAAATATGACTGAAAAAAAATACCTCATCGATTTATTTAACGGTATTTATGTAAAAAGCTATTTTAAGCTAAAAGTGGTTCGTAGAATTTAGAGTATGTATTTAGTAGTTCGTGAGGTTCAAAAGGTTGGCGACCGCTGGTCTAGTTAACACATTTAAAAAATGCATTGAATGAACATACAAACATTTGTGACAACTGACAACTTTTGGTGCGAGGCAAAATTGTAATATAAATAATTTTAAGGAAAAACTAATATAAAAAATTTCAAAACATCGATAAACTATCGATGTTTAATCGTATAGTTTAATTTGAGTTTGTCCTGTTTTCAAGTTACCTAAGTCTAGCAGAAATGAGTTATTTAATGCAATTTCAAAATGGCTCGGGTTGAATATCGTTTAGATCATCAGGTATTGACGGGTTATTCATTTTAATTTTGCTATTTATTGGACTTGGATCATCCACTGCAAAGTCTTCATTGTCTTGTCTTCATTAAATAATATTAATAATTGGTGCCAAAATAATTCGCTTTCTAATAATATTGAAAAATGTGATTCCATTTCATTCTATAAAACTCATTTTCCTATTAATTTTAATTATTCCATAAATTCGTCACTTATTGATCAAGTCCAATTTATCAAAGATTTAGGTATTATATTTTCCTCTGATCTATCATTTAATAACCATATTGACTATATTTGTCGTAAATCATCAAAAATATTGGGCTTTATTAACTGTAAAACTCACGACTTTAAAAATATTCAGGCATTCTTTACTTTCCTTGTTCGTTCAATCCTAGAATTTGCATAATTTATTTGGGATCCTCATCGACAAACTAACATTGATCGGCTTTAACGGCATTCAAAATAAGTTTTTAAATTTTCCCGAATACCGTAGTGGCACAAAACCAATTTTAAATTCCTTAACTAACAGACGTCGTTTTAATAAAATTGCATTTATTCTATATTATATAAACTACTAAATGGATCAATTGATTCCCTTGATATTCTTTCACTACTTCCTATCACTATTCCAACTTTTAATTCTAGGCAACGCATAACTTTTAAAAAGAATTAAATAATAGAACTAATAGAATATAACTAATTATGGTTACACATCCCCTCTAAATCGTACTTTTAGCATTATATGCATGAGGCTGATATATTTTTTGATCCATTGTCTTATTTTTAGGTAGTAATAACAATATTATTGAATATAATTATATGGTTCCATTTTTGTTTTAGAAAATTTAAATGATTGCATGAATAACGATAGTAATAATTTTTCTATAGAAAACGTTAGTAATATAGAAAATCAGTTGCAGTACGTACATGAAAAAAAGATCTAACTCAAAAAATTGGAGTTATAACATAAACAAAAAAAAATAAATTGAATGGTAAAAAATAATATGGTAAGAAAAAACAAATGGTGTATGATTATTCAACATACATAAACCTGCAAAAGTTTTGAAATGTGTTTGCAACTGTAAACTAAGTTCAAAAAATAGTAAACTGAAATGTAAAGAAGTTAAAGAAGAGGAACGGTTGAAAATATTTGAAGAATTTTGGGAATTTTTAAAAATTGAGAAAAAACTATACAAAAAAAATTCCAACTCTTAGGCTTAAAGATACATTAACTCCTTCAAAGAGAAGTTCATCTATCCAATACTATTTACAAACAGCTGATGATAGGGTAAGAATTTGTAAAGTACTATTTTTAAATACAATTGGAATTAATGAAAAAGATTGTTTAAAAATTCTCAGTCATAAAGACAGCAATAATTCAACTTCTAATCATGATATCGATGATAATTTTAAGACCACAGAAGATGCTTTAAACATTTCAAATAATCAACGAATTACTAAAATCACTGTATCAGAGAAAAAAAGTTTTCTTAACAAATTTTTAAACACTTTGCCCAAATTAGAAAGCCATTATTATAGAGCAAGTACATCCAAATTATATTTAGAACCAAATTGGACTTCAAAAATTGAATTGTATAATTTTATTGTAATGATTATTGCACCACTCATAAAACCACACCAATGAGCAGCTATGTATTTGATAAAGTTATAGAAGTACAAAATATTGGATTATTTCAACATAAAAAAGATGCCTGTAATATTTGTACAGCCTTTGATATAAAAAATTTATCTCAAAAAGAAAAAGAAGAACATGACAGTTTGATAAAAGAGACAAGAATGGAAAAAGAAAAGGACAAAATGTCAGAAAATGAAATTTTTACTATGGATCCACAATCTGTCCTCTTATGTCAAAAATCGAATGTTTCTTCACTTTATTATAAATCAAAACTTATAGTGCATAATTTTACACTTTATGTTAAAGAAAAAATGGATACTGTTTTCTATGGAATGAAACCTGTAAAATACGAGAACGGTACGATTGAGAACGTTATTTTTGGTAACACGATTGAGTATACTTGTCTATGTTGAGAACGCTCGTTTTTTTTTCCATCGTTGTTAAATATAATCGATCGATAATATGAGCACAATAATCTGTTGATATTTATCGGACTTTTATCGGATTAGGTGGATGTTAATAGTAACTAAGATACCAGATAAGAAAGAATGACGGTTAGGCTTTGTAGTCGTCACACAAACTATTCGTCAATATAATATACTACATAGCATATTTATTAAAATGGAAAAGAACGAAATTAAAATTATAAGAAGCGAACCAGGTGAAGATCTAAAATTATTGGAAATTAATAAATTTTATAAATTCTACGAATTTTACAATTTATTTTTACATATATACACTATACAGGTATTAAATATTTTTATAAGTCCTACATATTTTTAATTTTTTATTCATATTATATATCATATTATTAGGCATTTATTTGTATACGATTGTAATTATTAATTTATAACTTTTTTCGAGAATATTTATTGTATGTATACTGAATTTTTCAAAGCCAAATAAATGATATGGCAAACTATGGAACTATGGCAGCGTTGCACATAAATTCGTTCTCAATCGTATCGTATTTTGGTTTTTTTTTGGGTCAGCAATAAGTTCTTTGTTAATTTTAAGTGTTGTCAATCGTTCGGCCAAAAAGGTATAACGTTCTCTATCGTTCGATAGCCAATGAAACTGATTATCTTCCAATGAGTTTAGTTCTATTATAATTTATTTTTTACAAAAATATATTATAAACTCAAATACTGGAAATTTGAATTCTAATATATTATAAAGTGATGGTTGTACTTATCAAAATAGAAACACTACTTTATCTAATGCATTACTTAACTTATCAATTAACTCAAATGTGACTTTAATACTAAAGTTCCTTCAACGTGGCCATACACAAATGGAAGTCGATAGCATGCATTCTACTATTGAAAGAAAAGTAAGAAACAGAAAATAAATGCATCCGCAGACTATAGTCGTGGTCGAACAATCGTCATATGCGCACATATCTCTCGCTACTCCGCGAATTTTTAATTTATCTCTCTAGTATATACAAAGTGATTAGATCAAATGTTATACCAAACGAACCACTGTATTCTCGTATATTGGAAAATAGCAGAAACCACATCACAAGGGCTTTGGCCCCTTCGGAACTTTAAAAAGTAAATAATAAATTAATAACAATAAAAGGTCCGCATACACTGCAGCGGTAGCGGTTAAATTGTATCCCATGTATTGTGATTAGTGAACACACACTGCAGCGGTAAATCGGTGCGGTAATAAAATCGCGACGCGGTTTTTACAGTAACTGCTGCATGCTCGAATTTTACCGCTACCGCCAGCGGTTTTTGATATTTCACTTGAAATTCGTCGTCATTAAATTCAATGCCAGTATTTCAAATAGCATTTTATTACTTATTAGTAGGGCTAGGATTTATATGCAATAACAAATTGTAAAATATGCATTTGATTTACCAAAGTATGCAAAAATATGCAAAAACAAATTTTTATTATTTCTAGATATGTATTTTTATCATAATTCATAATTTATTATTATTACATTAAATATAAGTTTATATAATTACATTAAATATTAGTTTATATTATTACACGCTACTATGATATGTTGTTTCAAATTTTCAAATATGAACGACCGGCGATTTGAACGTAGAATAGATTTATACTGACTAAAACTCCTTTCCACATCACACGAGGTTACTGGTGCATATTTGAATGACGCGATTTTCCCTGGAGTTAGATTAATATCAATATCTTCTTCTTCATTTTCATATTCACCGTTTATAATTCTATGAATTTTTAATAGTGTTGTAAATCCCTTATTGTTTTTTAGTATAAAATCCATTTTAGTTTTTACCAATTCTGCTGCTCTCCCGTTACATTTATTCAGTTTATCTTTCACATTTAAAATAGTGTTTAAACCTTCGTCAAGGGATAGTGTACTTTTTTCTAGGTTAGTAATAGCTTGGATGAGAAAACAAAAATTACTTTTTAAATATGCCAAATCATTTTGTAAATGTTTGTCTTCAAACAATTCTTTTGATTTTTTAATTGATTCTGCTTCGTCGTCTAAATTGGATATTACAGATTTTATTGAATCAAAATTATTTGAATAGTATTCTACTGCATTTAACCATGTACCCCATCTAGTGATAATTGGTTGAGGTGGTAAAGGTAAATTTGGGAATAGTTCATGTAGTTTGATAATTCGGCTGGGAGCTTTCAAAAATACTTTTTTAATTGTCGCTATTAATTTATCAACAGTAGAATATTCATTTCGTAAACATTCGCTAATTCTATGAATCCCATGTGCCAAACATGTTAAATTAATTAAATTAGGGTATAACATAGTTAAGGAATTCGCTGATTTAACCATGGCGCGGCGTCAGAAACAAAAAGTAAAACTTCTTCGTACTTCACTCCTGATGGCCATAATAGGTGCATTGCATCATTAAATATTTTGCCAATAGTTTGGAAATTACATTTTTCTAGTTCTTTACACATTAATAGATACGGCTTTGAATAATTGTCTTCGTGAAGGAGACCAACTATGACGTTACAAATATATCGACCGTCAACGTCCGTGGTCTCATCTATTGAAACCCAAATTGGCCAATCACCAATTTCCGAACGAATACGAGAAATATCATAGTATTTTCATAAATTGAAGAAACATAGTTTTTGCGAATTGTAGACTGGTCAGGAACACATTTACCAGTATATTTTTCTAAAAAAATTTTAAATGATGGATGATTTAACTTCCATAAAGGTATATCGGATTCTAACATTGCTTGACATAAATCTAGAGGAAAATTCGCTTGTTCATTTTGGTTATCTAATGTATTTTTAATGAACGACTGTTTAGATTTGGCTTTTAAATTAATATTTTTGTTATGCTTGCCTGTATTTAAATGCTTTACCACCTGAAAACGTTTTGTTACGGGCACAGCTTGATCACAAATAATACAATATAATATTTTACCATCTGTTTTAAAAATGTCACTTGAAAAATCTTCTACAAATTGACGTAACTTGGCACTTTCACTTTGAAATTTCGGCATTTTATAAAATTGTTAACTGATACTGTTATTAAAACCACTCAAATTTTAAGTATAAGTGTCCGCACATTTACGCAACACACGTCGTACTAATGAAATTAAATACGTCGTTAAATAATGTGTAGGTAATCCTATCGGTCGTAGATAAGATAAGATTAGATGGGTAATATTTATACTATATATTTACAATTCGACGGATAAACCAAAAACTATCGGTATTATGAAATAAACGCCATTTAAAATTAACAATAATTTATAAAAATTTAAAAATTTAAGTTAAAAAAAAAATAAAAAACATTAAAATCTATAAATATGCAATTATATGCAAAAAAAAATTGATTTTATTTAAACGAGAGTAAGCAAAATCGTGGACAAATTTGACAAACAATCGATTTGGACTTAAGGAAAAAAACATGCAAATGCATATAAATCCTAGCCCTACTTATTAGTGTTATTACCGTATACAAGATAATGAAAAGCTATGTACCTATAGTTATGTGAAATTAACATTTAGCATTCATCAACATATTTTATTATTATATATTATTATTAATAATTATAATTAATAAATAATATAGTTATAATTATCTACTACTCTAAAATATCTAAACTGTATACTAGTTTGAATTATTTCTAAAAGTGTCCATAAATGTATCCAATATCTAACAATAAATTGTGTACGAGTGAAGTCGAATTGTCTATTTTTATTTTCAGTCATATGAACCGATGATGACCCTAATTTATCTAGTAAGTGCCTGTACATTATTATACATAGTCCACGACATTTTTTTTTTTAACTATCCATATTTTCATATTATATTACGCTTTGTATATGAAAGTGATTCAGAACCTAAAAGAATAAAATTAAAACGTTGTTTATTTCTAGAAACTAGTAATCTACATCTTAATGGTAATTATTTTACTTTAATTGTACAATATTTGAGTTTAATTATTTATTATTTAGCTGAGCCTCAGACTATGGATGTTGATGAAAACAATGATTATGACTCTAGTAAATGAAAACTATTTCTATACATAATATATACTGTTTTATAATTATTGTAAATTTTGTAAATATGGATTTCTCATATTAGTGGCTCTGAAGATGAAATTACAGTCATAAGTAAACCGCCTGGACGACCAAAGAACCAAAAAAAACCCAGTATCCGAACCAAATCATCAGCGGAGAGTCGATGACAAAGTTACCAATGAATTTATATTCAATCCTGAAAATAAAATTACAGGAATTAATCCTGACTTAATTTATTCTATGATTGATGGGCTCCACTTCATTTTTATATGCTTTTAGTTAATAAAGAAATTCTAAGGAAAATAGTTGTTGAAACTAATAGATATGCGTTCCAGAAAATTAGAAGTTAACATATATCACCTCATTCCCGTCTAAGTAAATGGAAAGATACAAATATTATTAAAATGAAACAATTTTTGGGAATCCTAATTTGGACAGGTTTGGTTCAATTATCAGCATATGAACTATACTGGAGCAGTTCAAAAATGTATAAGACTAAATTTGGAACTATCATTAGAAGGAATAAATTTGAAATTTTACTACGGATGATATATTTTTCTGACAACTCTCAGATTGACAAAAATAATCGCCTATTAAACTGAGAACTATCACAGATGATGTGATGTTGAATTCAAATATTCAATATAATATATAGGGCGACTCCTGCTGCTATTGGGGCTAAGGTCGAAATTTCACACCCTACCTTTGTTGCAAAGAAACGGTCTTCGATGTAAGATTTAAAGAATAAGTAGTAAGGAGAGGTAGGATTTTTTTTCAATTTGTATAGAATGCCCGAATGCCAAACCTTATCAAATGCTTGGGCCACATCGAGGAGGACGGCTGAGCAGTATTCTTTTTTTTCCAGGGAATTTGTTATTAAGTCTGTCAGCCGATGTAATTGGTGGATGGTTGAGTGGCCTTTGCGAAAACCAAATTGGGTTTGTGGAATGGTTGATACATCATTTATGAAGGGATAGATACGTTTCAATACTAATTTTTCACAGAGTTTAGCGAAGAGAGGCTGAGACTTATTGGACGATATGAGAAGGGATTTCGGGTGGTTTGCCTGGTTTTAAAATCAAAATTATGATAGAAGTTTTCCATTGTAGAGGAAAGTAGGAAAGTCTTAAGATAGAGTTAAATATATGAGTGAAGTTACTAATTGCTTTTTTTAGTAGCTGACGAGCAACTTCAGCAGTAATAAGGTCCAGACCAGGAAATTTTTTTAGAGGAAACATTTTTATATGATATTGGAGTTAACCAGGTGTAAACGATTTTGGGGCTAAATAGAGAGGAAGGGGGAAATTAGAGAGTTTTCAATATAACATATTATGTTTCAAAGGCGTTATTTACAATGTCATGATGTGGTTGAAAGACTTTGGTTAGATGTGTACGTAATAGTTCTGACTTTTCTTTATCCGTTTTACACCAATTATTATCTTCTTTTTTTAGGGGGGAATTTATGGGCTTTTACTTTAAGCAATTCCTAGTTGCCTTCCAAAGAGAGCCATTTTTTGAGGAGAACCATGAACTAAAGTTGTCATTTCTGAGTTGTTTTAGAATTCGTTTTAGTGAAGATGCGACATTATTACATATATTTTTATCGGATAGAAGTTTAGTGCGGTGCCACATAGCTTTAGCACGTTTTTTTTTTGCTATTAGTTCTCGGATATGAATGGGAATTGAAAAGGAGTTTTGGCTTCTAGGAGGGGTTAAAGTAGATGAGCCCCAAGCAGCTGATTGGATTGTTTCTGTGAAATGTTGGACAGTATCTTCAATGTCATAATAAGCAACATGCAGTATAGTTCATCTATTGAGATAGTAATTAGAAAAAATAATAAAGGCAAAAAGATATCCATAGAATGTCCTATAAGCATAGTAGATTACAATACATTTATAGATGGAGTAGATCGATAGAAGGATATTTAATATCGGGTAACGAGGTAGGCAACAAATACAAAGGTATGTCCAGTCCTATCCGTAGAATTATTAGTAATATTATTTGATAAATTTACAATGTACGTACAAATATATGGTACAGTATTTTATTGCTGCAATTTATAAAAGGCCTCGGTGAGCAATTTTACGAAAGTTGTTTCACATTTAATTTCTTTCCGTTCTTATCACTGGGCTCCTGTTCGATCCCATTCCTCTTGTTGTCTCCTTCTTATCATGTTCCGGAATTCTTCGTTCATCTTTCCGAAATCTGGATCAAACTCCGGCCCCTTGGGATGTTCTAATGGTACGGTGGGTATCACATTGAACCATTCACACTGTTGACCAGTACCACCGTCTTGTGTTATTTGTGATTTACCAACGTTTAGTTGTCCCTCTAAAACACCGTCACAGGAGCCGAAAGTGATTTTATCCATATCCAAAGAAAAGTTAAATTTTAATTAGTGTTCAATAAGTTATAATAAGTTATAAATAATAAGTTTGTTAGCGTCACAACTATATGTATTCAAATGTGTACGTGTTTTATTATTATTTTTCGTCACTAACATATAGCTAGTTGTCAACGAACATCGCAACTTATAATATCTAATAATACAGTTTAAATTATTATTATTAATTTATTATGTTTATTTGTGATAAGTGTCGAGGATATAGTAGTTTAAGGAAAAAATCTCAATAAATTAAAAAAAATATTCTAATTACAGGCTTCTTATAATTTATAAATTTAGCTGTACATTATAAAATTTTATGATTTTGTTATTCTTAAGAAAATAGTATCATATTTATTAGTATTGTTCAGGGGTGTCTCAAATAGTGACGTTTCTAGGTATAGACTAACCGGCACAGTCCCTTAATCTAGGCAGAGCCATTCGTAAACAATTTTATGGCAAAGGACGTAGTTACAGAATATACGATGGGAATTTGCCCATAAGTAATGCACAATCGCCAATAACTCACAATCGTAATAAGATAAAGACTTCAAAATTAGATCCAAATATAACTATTGTTATCGTTTATAACTGAGAAATATCCATTTGAACATGACTCGATTTGTTTCTAATCAGTGCGTGTCAGAATGGAGCCTAGTACTGACGTATTGTCAACGAAATTAAAACAACGAGCTGTGATTGAATTTTTAACCGCCGAAAATGTTAATCCGACAGACATTCATCGTCGCTTAAAAGCTATTTACCGTAATAAAACTGTAGACCGAAGTATCTTATTGGGTATCAAAATGTAAATTAGATGACCCTGGTAAAATGAATATTCTGGATAAACATCGCGATGGACGACCTGTAATTGTTACGGATGAAAAAACATCGAATTCAAGTGGACGAGCTTATCAAAAATTATCGTTGAATAACTCAAAACCGCATAGCTGATATTGTTGGGATGTCGCAAGAAAAAGTCGGGTTCAGCAACTTGGCTATCGAAAAATTTGCGCTCGTTGGGTACCGAAAATGTTGACACAGGAAAACAAGAAAATTCGAGTTGAGTGAAGCCAAAAATTGTTGAATCGTTATCACCAAGAAGGAGAGCAGTTTCTCTTAAAAATTGTGACCGGTGACGAAACTTGGGTGCATCACTACGATCCCGAGGAAAAAAGACAGAGTGTGGAATATCGTCATGTCACTTCTCCCTAGCCCAAAAAGTTCAAGGTTCAGCCTTCTGCAGGAAAGATTATGCTTACGGTATTTTGGGATGGAAATCAAGTTTATCTAACGGATTATTTGGAAAAGGGGACAAGTATAAACTCAGCCCGATACATTGAGTCACTGAAAAAATTAAGGAGACGAGTGTGTCGCGTTCGTGGATCAACTGACACCATTTTGTTGCATCACGATAACGCCCGACCTCACACATCAAATGCAACCAGTACCGCTCTCAAACAGTTGAAATTCTAGGTTCTTCAACACCCACCGTATTCACCAGATTTGGCACCTTGTGATTTCCACTTCTTCCCAGACCTTAAGAGAGACCTCAAAGGCACCCATTTCACGTCGGACGAAGAAGTCAAGGAAGCAGAGAAGTCTTGGATAAAAGAGAGACTAGCTACATATTTCAGTGACGGTATGAAGAAACTTGTGACTCGTTGGTTGAAGTGTATATCTGTAAATGGTGATTAAATTGAAAAATAAAGGTATTAATTTCTAACTAAAGAAGTGTATTTTTATATATATTTTTTTCATTTCAATTATCTCTCTGCATTTTCGAAAAATTCACGATTGTGCATTACTTATCATTTGCCCCTCGTATTTTTCCTCCTACTCTGAAATAAATTTGTATTTGTTGATTTAACTTCATAATGAACGATGGAGGCCGTGAAGTAGTAATATCTACTGTGACTCAGTTCTTTTTCCACCCACAATACGTAGGTCAAAAAAGGTAATAAGATTTTTCAGGTTCAAAACTTAAGACAAAGGAAATCTTAACTGAGACCTCCATATTATACCTATTCAGACCTATTGGCTTTAATAAATCTCAAAAAAACTAGATTAAGTATACTTATAATGTAATGCTAATATTTAATTTTGTGTTGTAAATTACGTAATTTTATAATATCTCTCAATGTCGCTCTTTTTACATAAGCTTTATAAGAAGATATATCGTTACTATATAGTTATATTTTTTAATAATTATTCTTCTAAAATATTTTGTTTCATTACAGTTTAAAACATTTACAATGTTGTATTTCTATGTGATTTAATAATAATGGCAAAAATAATGTGGTGTTAACTAACACTACACGGGATCACATACTTTAGGTATGAATCGTTTCATTCAGCATATAAAATGAATTCCCCCAAGCACAGTATTTTTAAAGAGGCCATGATATTTAAGACTACTAAAATTTTACAAACTTTAAAAACAAAAATAAGAATTTGATGAACATTACAGAAAATTCGTTTTATTTAGTTTATAATTACGTATTGCTATATATTCGAATGCAGATTATAGTTCCTAAAAACATAAAATTAATAAAAATTAGATCAAGAGAACGAAATACATAATTTCTGTGGATAATTAATTTAAAAGTTTTTCCCTTTCAATAGTTATTTTTAAATAATCTATTGTACGCTATTTAGGCACGACGCTCACAAGAGGCGTACCTAAGGGAGGGATTTCGGGTCCAGACCCCCCCAACATTGAAATTTCAACGTTTACATTATATACGCAATTCAAATTAAATTTAATAAAACTTAAAATAAAATAGTAATAATATTATAAACGTTTTTTGAAATCTAAACCATTTGTTATTTGCTATCGTATTTATCATATTAATCATAATTAATATTATACATTTTGTCTGTTGTGGCCTTTACTACGGACTACAAGTTGTAGTTCGTAATAATAACCATCGTTTTGTGGAGGTACCTGTCGTCATGATAGTGATTAGTGGCATCAAATATATTATAACCAACAGGTCGTGTTTGCTTGAACTACAAAAATCTATAAATAGATATAAGTATTTTTCCATTTCATAAAACAAAAATTATTAATAACAACTATCATAGTTGTAATCAGTAATGAGACAATAACCAATGGAGCTAATCTACATAATTTGGAAGTTGTTAATGTCAATTGACATTTATGTGATTTTGTGACCCGTTTTTTTTCATATTTTTTTGAAGATTATTGATTTTATTATGAATTCGAAAAACTTTTCCAAAATACAAAAGTTTTGCATTTTTTGACTATTTTAATGCATTTTCTTAGTTTTTATAGCATTTTTAATTTTTTGTTCATAAAAATGAACAAAAATTATGAAAAAAGGATATCATCCAACTAACGACTATCATTTTTGTTACAAAATATAAGACAACATATCCGGTGTTTCCGAATTGCGTGCGCCATTTTCTCGCGGCACAACCGAATTGCGTGCCGCGGTTTTTTTTTAAATTTATTAATTTTTAATGCATATTTTTGATATAAGTTTATATTTTTACGCATTCTTATTTAAATAGAAAATTGTTAAACAACCTTAATAGACTAAAAAAATTATAAATGAACAAATAATACATTTTGTGTTAATACATTAAAATAATATAAACAATTGTTAAACAACGTCAAAATATATAAGTTTCAAAACTTTTCAGAGTATAATAGATTTTTTTTTTATACTCATCGTGTCTGTAGTAGTTACTACTACTTACTACTAACTACTATTACTACTACTAACCTACTTATATCTCCTTCATGTAATTCTCGGTGTAAAATCTTACATGGCTTTTTAAACGGATCCTCCAAAGCTTTACGTTTTAATTTATTACTTACTTTTTGTCGAGTTAAAATATTGACATCATTTTTTTCGTGGTTGTGATTTAATACACTAAAAATAATTTCATTATTTTCATTTAATTTAAAAAATGATTTACACATACGTTTAGTGCATGCTCATCTTTGAATATTATTATTTAAATATTTGTGATAATGACATTTATGGCCATCAATTAAATATAGTTTTTTATTTTTTTCGCTAAACAACACTAATTTCCATTTTTTTTTTTTTTTATCGTTAAATCGGTTTGATTGCTAACTATTAACTGATTGTCGAAAATTACAAATTGTGTATATATTGTTGTATACTTATCAAATTATAATAATTTCCAATCGCTATTCACTAATCTAATCTCATTCCTCGGAAAAAACCCATATTACTATCGAATTTACTATACTTAGTTAAATATTACTATATTAAATTTACTACAGTATAAACTTAAATGATCAGCGAAAACCGGTCATCTATTCAAACTTGTACGCGTGAAATTCGAATGTGCCACGAAAAATACGCACACGCAATTCGGTTGTCAACCAACATCGCTTTTTTTTTTTGGCACGCAATTCGGATGCAGCCAACATATCATTAATACAATGTAATAGCAATTTATTTTAAATTATTATTTAGAATGAATGAAATATAACAGAACTAAACTAATAACAACGTACAATATTATAAAAAAAAAAAAAAAAAATACACTACTGTGGTATAATTTTAATGAATCTAAAAACAATCTAATCAAAGTTTAAAAAATTAATATCCATTCCATGAAAACTACGAATTCGTTATGTTCATGTCACTAATATGGTATAATTATAATAATTTATGGATAACCAAAGAATATATTCCTAAAAAAAGTCTTGAGTAAACGCTAATTGTTAGTAAAATGGGTGAGTAGGGCATTAAATTCTACCCACCTCATTTTTTTTAAATTCAAAAAACCTAATTTTTCATAAATATTTATAATCTTAAAAGTATAAAGAATAATATATAGTATATATATATATATATATTACAACTTTAAGTAAATAAAAATAAATGTAAAAGTCATATTTTGTGGATGAATGGTAATATATAAGTATGTATATATTATTTCTTCTTCTTCTTCTTCGTCTTTCTTCCAACTATTTGGGGTCGGTCACTCTTGTCCAAAACCTCCATTCGTCTCGATTTGCTACATCCCTTACAGACACATCAACTGCCCTCATATCATTCGTAATATAAATACGTAGTAGGATCAAAAAGTTCCCGGAATTTATTTATAGAAAAAAAACTATATTTCTTATCAAATATCTGATTATTGGAATTAAAAGTAGACATTATTAGCTATATATATATAGGTTTAGTTGTTAAAAGTACATTAGTCTCATGTGAGCCGTAATTGAGTCCATACGAAACTGTGTTTACACATTTTTTCAAAATGTCACAATTTGAACAACGCGCTAACATTAAATTTTGTTTTAAACTTGGAAAAACTGCCGCAGAAACGCTCGAATGCTTGAAAACAGTTAATGGTGATGAAGCATTAAAGAAAACAGCCGTTTATGATTGGTTTAAACGGTTCAAAAATGGCCAAGAGTCACTTGAAGACGAAGAGCGGAGTGGCCGGCCATCAACTTCAAAAAACGATGAAACAATCGAAAAAGTTAAAAACTTGGTGCAATCAGATCGTCGTTTACACATTCAAGATATGGTAAATGTATTAGGAATATCGTATGGTTCAGTTCAAAACATTTCAAAAGATGATTTAGGAATGCGGCGCGTTGTTCAAATTGTGACATTTTGAAAAAATGCGTAAACACAGTTTCGTATGGACTCAATGTATTACGGCTCACATGAGACTAATGTACTTTTAACGACTAAACCTATAGATAGCTAATAATGTCTACTTTTAATTCCAATAATCAGATATTTGATAAGAAATATAGATTTTTTTCTATAAATAAATTCCAGGAACTTTTTGATCCTACTACGTATGTGTGTGTATATTATTTAAAAATTTTATTTTGTACCAATTACAACATTTTCCATAAACAATCTTTTTTCTCCAGATTTGGAAATACCACTTTTCTTAACTTATTATCATTCGCAGACCTATATTTAAATAGCCATGATAACACAGAATCTGTTTGATGCCATTAAGAAAAGTACATTAATATTTATAAACACGAGGTTAGATATGTTCAGTACTGTTAACCTAAATTTGAGTAAAAACATTTTAAATTCATGAGACTAAAGCCTCACACTCAGCAGTAAAAACTGGTTATGTTTTATAAGCACATTTAATTCCTTTAATTCTTCATTTATCACAATGGCATTATGATCAATACATTTCTCATACCCTGAATAGCATTATGTATATTAATCAAAAACCATTGAGTCAAGTATTTTACTTTTTTTTTTTGCTTCTTTGACTTCAGATGTATATTCTCTGTTCTTTACTTTGAATAATTCTATAAATCGTAAGTAGAATAGAAATGCCAATTCTAGACCACTCCACACTCCACATATTCCACACGCAAAGTATGTAACGATAATTTGAAACATCGTACGGTTGTTTAAATTGTGTTTTTAATGGCTAAACTGGAAATAAATAGCCACCATGTATTTTTAGTTTTAAGTGTTATATTTATTTATAATGAAAATTGAACAACTTGAAAATATATTTTGAAATTGTGTCATTACATAACTACTCCTTGCTTTAATCCTCGGCGTTGTCTTCGCCGTCTTAGTCGGCCTTTTCGTTCTCGGTGTCTAACGTGTCGCGGGTAGACCTGATCGGATAAGAAAGCACAAGAGCGCTTTCAGACGAGACACTTTGTGGCCGCCCACAAGAATTGCGCTACAAGAAACAAAAAGTTTCATGGGTGAGGCGTCTTTCACACGAGACACTAGTTGTACTCGAATATTGGATTAAATACAATTACCTATTTTAATAATTATTGCTAATTTTTCATTCAACTATGAAAGTAGGAGAAGTTCTACTACTAGCTCTATTGCTTAAAAGAAAACTTTATAAAAATAAAAAACATAAAAAACTCCATCTTATTGTTCGGAATAGATTAGAAAAAGGTTAAGTTTCATACCCTATTTCATGATCTTCTTAGATACTAATATAATTTTTTAATTATTTTTGCATGTCGAGTAATTTTATTTTTCAACTACATAATTTGATAAAAATAAAATACTTATAATCATTGTTATAATATAATTTTGGTTATGATTTTATTAAATAAAAAAATTAATAAAGTATTATAAATTATTAAATAAATAGAGTACTTCTGAAACTGTACACTGTACAACTCTTCGGTTATTCGAATGCACGTGTTTGAACGTACTAATTCAAGTTCATACATTATCAGTGGCTCAGACTTAGGCAGAGTGTCTGTGTCTCGTGCGTACGAGTATATTTATAGCAATGTTATCGTAATCGCGCGATTCTTTTCGGACACAAGTAGCCGGATACAAAGTGTCTCGTCTGAAAGTACTCCAAGTTGTAGAGAGTCGTGTATGTGCGTGGATGGAAAAAGCAGGGCCGTAGCAAGGAGGGAGGCTAGAGGTGCCTACATCCCTGGTGCAATTCCTAGAAGAACACAAAACTGAAAATCTTGCATTTAATGTTAAAATTACAACGGCCATTATCGTATATTTTGTTTAAAAAATCTTTAACATCCTTCATATTAATTATATAAATGATTGCCTTAATAAGCAATCATTGAAAATAATATCTAATAAGCATAATATTTTTAAATTAAAAATACATAAGGACCCATTTTGAAGTTTCGTCCCGGGCGCAATGTTTAGTTATTACGACGCTGGTAATGACAAGGAAATCGAAATGTCGACCAACATGAGCCGTCTGCTACCAATCCAGCCGAGACCCGAGAACCAAGTATGTATCTAATAACAATAAAATCTAATATAAATAATATAAATAATATAATATAATAATATAATGTAACCAACTTTATAGATTCAATACAATATGTTTTCGTGTCCAACGTTTTATGAACAAATAATTTTTCTAAACATTTCGTGCATACCTACTTCAAATTTATTTATTATAATGTACTTAGGGTACGGGTTGAATGGATAATTGTGCTAAACGAATGTGACAAATATTTTTTACACTCAGTAAAAATGTATATTTTTATTTCATTTCAGCCAGATTGATTCCGAAGCAGACGGCAATAGTAGCGTTGGGACGGTATCAGGATATTTCACCGCATTTACAACACACCGCACGAGAATTCATTGCAATTGTTTCATAGATAATGTAATACGATTAAACACAGTATTTTAAAACCAATTTTTCAATTGATATAGAAGAATTATTAAATAAAATCCATTTTGAACAGTTTATATTCGGACATTCAATTAGCATTAAAAGAAAATATAAAAATTTTGCTTAATGGTTAAAAAATGTGTGATGACTATCATAATAGCATAACGAAAGATTATATAACGAGGCATAGTTCATAATTTTCAGTTAAATGTTTGATTATTTATGTAGGTAGTAATTTATTATAATATTATTTTTTTTTTTTTGGACAACATGTAAATATTTTAGCATTAACTCATTTATATTTTTTAATTAAATGAACAATTACGCTATTATGTTATTTACTTATTAATAACTTGTACTATAGCCACGACGAATTTTAACGGTGGTGAATTATCACGCAGTGAATTATACGCGATCCCGTTAGGACTATCCCATTAATTCGATAAGGGATTAAGGAACTAAGACTTTTGCCCGAGATAAATTTCATAGTAGAGCCAAATCACTGGAATTTTTTTTTAATAATCTTTTTTACACTTGATCCTCTGAGCACGTGTCTGAATTTAATATTCATTCTTCATTTTATACACTAGAAATTATTATTAATTCTTTACTTTTGATCTTTTCATAAAGAATGAACTTAGAAAACATGACGGCGGCAGAGATCGTCGAGTCGTTTACAACAATAAAATCGTTTTTTTTTTTATTATAACAATATTATGTATAATATATATAACATTTTTTACACATTTAAGAACAATAAATGTTTTAAAAAAATTATTATTTTTTTTTATTTTTATTCATTAAATTAATTAATTTGTTACTTTTACTTATTTATTTAAAACCATGTTATTAATTTTTACTTCTATTTGGTTAAGCTTGTATTTTTCTATGATAAATTATCATAAAATAAAATTATTTTGAAGAGAAAAAATCTGAATATTTTATTGCTATCAATCTTTGTTCAATTTTAAAATCGACGTATTTTATTTGGTAACGGAAACTATTAACTGTACAGATTTATTTTTAAGACAGAATTGCAACACAATTATTTCGTACATCCATAAAAAGGTGTATGTATATATTATTTTTTTTATAATTAAACATCTACAAAATAATATTGATGTAAATTTATGAGCCTGTTTGGTTATTAGTTACCAGTGCATAGTTACAATTTTTAATATTAAAATATTAAACTATCCTCTAACTAGCCAGGAAAAAAGACACAAATGTACACGGATCTTATTATTGATACAACGCCAAAACTTTGTCGATTTTCATAAAATCCTTTATTAGTGCACACAGTATACATTGTAATGTAAATAAAACTGGTATACTCGACGAGCATCTTAATCGCGTATGTTCGCCGAGTATTTTGACTTAACGATTTGGTCGCTCTTACACTACTCGTGCAGTAGCCGATCAATAAACGCGATTATTCCTTTGACTCGTGTTACATTTACCGACAACCGATGGGAATCCACGAGTGACTCGACGAGTAAAAATGATCCCCGTACCTGACGATTAAATACGCAAGGCCGAGGAGAGTGTGGCAGGGAGGGCTGGAGCCCGTCACCACCTCATCCTTCTATATAAAATTATTTTATAATCTCATTCACCATACTCTCATGAAATGCAAATTTGGATATTTTTAATGTACTAAGTAGTATGTATATCTTGGCCAATCAAGTGTAAGTAAAGGGGGCCTTGAACAGATAAGCCCCGGGGTCCTCAAAAGTTCACACCGGCCCTGCCTACACGATTCGTGTGGTACCAGCTTTACGTATGTGAAATGTTACGATTACGCCGATTTAAGATTCGTTTTCATCGGTGCGACTATCGTGATGATCGGTCAATGACAGTCGTTGCACACTATTTATATGCATATATATATATGTATAAATAGTGCGCAATTATTATTAAATATTATTATATATATTAAATACTGTATATTATACGGCTCTTTTGCTTTGAGCGTCTGTCACTAAAATCGTTAACAAAAATCGTACGCCTTGAATAGTCGTTCGGGAGAAGGGTGAATATAATCAGGGGCGCCATTTGGGGGGAGCAGGATGTACTTTGGCTCCCCTATTTATTTCTGTGTCTAATTGGCATGGATTAAAATTTACAATGCGCTGACGGCGCACAGACGATGGCCTATGGCCTTATGTGTAAACATTAAAATATATTGTAAAAATAAAATATAATATTATTACGTAGGTAAATACATAATAATGCATAATATTTATTATTTTTAGTTTTTTATAAGATTATACCTTGCACTATGCGTCTATGCATGATCATTAATCAAAGATATTTCTAACTTTTCAGATTATGTTTTTATCGTTGGCCGTTATATATGCGTTATATATGTTATATATATATATATATGCGGTATAATAAAATATAGTATAAATATAGGTTTATATAAAAATATAATAGATGTCGTTACAGACGGTTATACTTTTTAAAAATAATAATATTATTTAACTACGTCCGTCGTTAAGTGTTGACATTAAATTTAGTTATCGACTATTTATTTAATTTTTTTAATTTTGTCATGAATTTCCAAAACAAAAAAAAAATAGAAAAGGTGAAGCTGCTCGTTTACGTTACAGAAACAAAAAAAAATGATTGAAACATCATCTAAATGTTACAGTACAGAGCAAATGTTTACAAAAAAAAAACGCAGTCAACAATTACAGTAAGTAAATTTTCAAATTTCAATGTAAAAATATGTTTTTACTAGCTGGTAATTACAAACAAATAAAAATTCTATCATCAGTTGTAATATATTTATTATGTTAATTAGTATTTATTTTAATTATACTAATTTATAGGTTGCCAACATTCCTGTTATTTTACCGGCACCAAATAATACAGTTTTAGAACCAAATAATCAGACTTCTATTAATCCATTTGAAACTAGTGTAAGTAAAAACAATAATTTAGTTGAATATAGAAATGAATCTAATGTCGAAGAAAAAGATATACCTAGATCTATTAGAATTAAACTAATTATAAATAAACAAACTATTAGATATAACATAATTTATATTGTTTTATATTTATTTATCAAGTTTCTGGCACAGATAGACTTGCGTTTTTCTGAAAAAAACCTAGATTTGTTCAAAATATTTCAGATATTTGATTATAATAATAACTATTTCAATGTAGAATGTTTACATTTACAAATTTTTTTAAATTATTATAAATATTTTAAAATTAATGTAATAAAAATTCCATCTGAATTTATTTCTGCAAAATCGTTGCTTCGACACAAAAATATTATTCAACCAGATTTAAATTCAATTATTGATACACTCAAAAAACTATCAGTAACATTTTCAGAAACATTGAAGATACTTCAAATTATAAACACTCTTCCAGTAAGTACTGCATCAAATGAAAAATTTTTTTCTTCACTCAAAAGAGTGAAATCTTATCTTAGATCTTCAATGGGTGACAAACGATTAAGTGTTTAACGGTTATAGCGGTAGAAAAAGAAAATTCTAACAAAAAAGATTAAGTAGATAGATTTTCTAAACTAAAAACTAGAGGGAATAACCTAGAAGAGAATAATTAATTTAAAATCCTAATTTATATTGTATGGTATTATTTATTATATTTATCATGTTAATAAATAAATCAATATATTAATTTTATTTGGAAGAAATTGTGTAGATTAAATGTAGGTACCTACGTATACTAAATATTTTTAGATCTATACCAAAAGGCAAATAAATTATTAATGAATAATTTGAATTCATTAAAGTATACTCTTTAAGAGTTAAACCCCATACGTATAGCGACTTACACACAAACGATATCTGTATTTACAATTTTTTTTTTTTGTTAAGTGGCCTGACGAAAAAAAATTGGTCTGCTTAAATGTTGGTACCCCTATTATAAAACTCAAATAGCACCACTTAATATAATCGTCAATCGTCTACGATTATTATTGTTTATTGTGTCTTGTGGTATGTCATTTTGAAAACAACGTGTATCTCGGCTCTTTCATATTCCGTCATGGACGATGAATTTCTTCTCGAAAATAATTAAAAGAGATACGAAATTTTAGAGATAAAAAGATAATAAGATAAAGTTACATACGAACATCGGTGTGTCACATGATACATATTTCGGTTGTAAAAGATTCTTTGTAAACATTTGATCAATCCCAGTACGAAATCATTCTTTATAACAGAGAGACGGAAAAATTCGTAGAACTTTTTGTTGTGTTCACGCAGACAAGTAGTGATCGATTTTTGATACAGACCCTCTTCATTACTGAGCTCGAACATGTTGCCTTCCATCTCCTAGGTAATAATATATTAATGTAATCTTTTACGACTGCTTAACTTTAAAAGCACATTCTGAATTAAAAAAAAAAACAACCTTCTATTACAACACGATGTAATAGCGAATCAAAACACTCAACTAGTCCAACGTCCAACGTTTAATCGTTGCGCATGATCACCGTTGATCGATGGTCGCACCGAGGAAAACGGTACCTTTGCACCGCGACCGGGTCGATAATCACCCGGCGGCGGTCGCTGCCCCACGCGCGACACATTACTCCGCACCGCGCGCGCGTACACACACGATGTTGTGAGACCAGGTGTCAAAACACGGACGCACCGGCCCGCCGAAGAGCATTGTGCAAAAGGTGTGCTCGTGATTTTTAGGTGGTCCGCTCGCCGGGTCGCCGTTTCCACAACACCCGTCGTGCGGGCCCAAGGTTAATGGCTCAATATTATTATTACGGCGCGCGCGCGCGGGCGCGAGTGTGAAATCGTAAGAGTGAACGCGGCGGCGATATGTACCGATCGGCGGCGGCGATTTGTTACGCACCAGCGGGAGAGGAAAACGAGCGGTGCACGTAAGCGCAACAATACGCACTGCTCTCCTCCGTCCGAGACCGTTCTCTTCGTCGCACACGCACAGAGTGTCCGCCGTGATACGTATTACTATTATCGTTGCGGTGTACACGTTGGATCGCATTTTCCCGCCGCCGCCCCGGTGAGCGTTTGCGCTGCGGTGTCCGGCGGCGCGCGTATAATCGGCTAGCTCTATTGGCGGCGGCCACCCAAAAACCTTCGGCCGCATTAATCGCGTTACCCGTTTTTTCGGATACGTACATAATATTTCTTATACCACGTATCTTTTGATCGCCTTTTTGTCCGTTTCTCCTGCACCGTCGGTCCGTGTGCGCTTCGGATCGACGGCGTTACACACGCGCGTTGCTCGTCCCACGCCGTCTCGCCGGGTGGTAGCAAAAAACCACCGCTCTTCTCCCGTCTCTTCCTCCATGCCAGTGAATCGTACCCGCGGTGCGCGGACCGCGTCAAATCGTTTCTCAATCGTCCCGTTCGGAGGGGTTCCCGGAATGTTTTGATACGCGTTAATCGGGTTTGCTCCGCGCGACGGAATATACAATTATCACCGACGCGTTATTGTCGTCGACGTATCGCGAGTGCCCTAATTACCGGATGTGCAGAGGGGATGGGCGCAACTAGAACCTAAATATTGGGGGTGCTGAAATTGCTGAAAATAAAATAAAATAATATCCAACTGTAATTACTATAGATTATATAGATCTGAAAAAAAAAAATCAGGAGTACTACATTTGAACTCAGGGGTGCTAAAAACCGTAGTTGCGCCTATGGCAGATTGTACGTTCGGTGCATACGATGCCTCGGACCTCGAAAGGTCAAAAGCTCAAAAACGATCGATAATTAGGGGCATCAAGGTTTTGATTTGCAAGTGGGCTTCGAGCGGTCTAGTTACGGCATTGTGCCGTTTCTAGTCGTATATAGTGTAGCCCGTACGCTCAGAGTCAAAAGTGGCAAAAGAGAGAAGGAGGGACTCTAATCCATGTGTCATCCTCATTGTTCCATGCAGTCCCATGCAATTACCTGGTAATTAATTATAAATAGGTATATATTGGGAGGCGTTGTTAGTGAACAATTTCGTCCCTTTCCGCTATCGCATCAATCTAAAATAACAATATTAATATGCGTAAATAAAATTAATAATGTAATTTATGTAATAATCTATGTATATAATTATTAATTATTTAACGAGTTCTTTTACCAAACCATTATTTTTTTTAACATTTTATTTATTTTATTTTATATGAAATGAACCATTAAAATTATTTGTCTTAAGTGCGTGTGAGTAATGAAAATTAATACTGTAATCATTCACCGATCATCGACCGTGAAGTCTCATCCATTTTTTTTTTTTTTTATATCAATGAAAGTGTTTTTTTTTATTTACAAATGTAGTAATATTAAAGAAAATTATTTTATATTACTCAATAATTTAATTAATTTGTAATAAAATCAGGTGATATTATATTCATGGCAAAATAAACCATAGTTTATTTTTTATTATTATTATTATTTTTTATATTTTTATAAAATACCGTACAATAGTACGGTAACCCAATATTATGAAGCAAATATTGTTGTTTACATAATTGATAATTAAAAAAATAAAAAATAATTAGTAATAACTACGAATAAGCAGTGTCTCTTGTCTTTAATTAACTTTCCTGGGTTAAAAGTAAAATATATAAATGACGTGTATTTTTGAATAATTGTTGTGTACAATATGAATGGTGACTTTGAGAATAGTTTTTGTAATGTTTTCCAATATCCAAACCGAAGAAATAAAGTAATAACTTTATTCATGGTAATAATCGGTTGCAGACAAGTTGTTATTACGCCGTCACGGCTCACTGCGATCACAATAATATTAAAAAAATAAAAAAAATTCACTAGGAAATATTACTAAATGTACATGATAAATATAACACCGGCCTATCTTGACAACTTATATCAACAGAATCATAGTCACCGAATCTTTCTATATCATCGATAATCAGTATATTCTAAAATCAATGGTAGAACTAAGACTAAATGATTAAAATATTTAATTATTAATGAATAACGATTGCCTAAGGTCGGTGCAATAACGTACGTGTCGCCAACCCCACCCAATCAAAATATTGACATTTTCTTCATGTCAGCATTTAGCAGCCAATTAGCAATAATTTGCAAGAACATTTTCACAATTTGCAAGGCTTTAGTTTTATCATAAAACGCAAAAAACCATGGATGGGGCTAGAGACACGTGTCCCCATCCCCATAACATTAAAAATACATTTTGAAATTTTTCTTTGGCCATCATTTAGCAGCAAATTAGCAATAATTTGCAAGGTTTTAGTTTTATCATAAAACGCAAAAAACCACGTGCGGGGTAGGAGAAACGTGTCATTTTTTAATGTATTGTTGATTATAACCATAATTGTTATGTAGTAACGTCATATTTTATTTTATTGATACTTTATGCGTGTAATCCATAATATGGTATTTTAGTAAATATTTTTCAGTTATTCTAAAAATAAAATATTGCTCATGAGGAGAATATATAATTATAACTTGTAAAGTCATAAAGTGAAATATACATAGGGTTACCATACGTCCGGATTTCAAACATTTGTCCGGATTGGCATCCGGATTTGAAAAATATCTGGATTTTACAAAGATAATCGTTTAACATGGTTATATTGATACAAAATGTTATATCAGGTGACAGATTTTCGTGTTTACTCTGTATAAATGTACAATGTGTAATTTATTTTAAATATAAAAATATGGATAAAATTACACAGCTATGGATATTTTTAGAATAAGTACGCAACGGATAAACAAGTTACAATAATAAATGTTAATAATTTATATCTTTAATTGGGGTCATAACTAAAAATAACGCCTTATTTTTTTTTACCGTCTGTACAAAATAATTTTATACCATGTGTATAATATATACCTTGTATAATACAGTTTTATGCCACTGTACAATACACTCACATCTTTAGTAATGTATATAAATAATGCACACATTTATCGAAAATGACATTTTCATTTAAAACCGCACACCAGTTAATCATATAAAAAATACGTATATTATTAAGATTTTCTTTTACTTGTTTTAAGTTTAAATCTGTTACCGATTCTCAAAAAAAATTATTATTATTAATTTTTAAACGATTAACGGTTACATAAATATGTCTTTCAAGAAACGGCTATCAGATTTTAAAAATTGTCAGGTCCTCTTAAAGCCGATTATTGAATTTATTAGGAGTGATTTTAAATTCAGCTAAAATTTATGAATTTAAAATTGTAAGCGTTATTACACGAATGTTAATACTTTGCAATGAAAAACCGAATTGTTATTATAAAATAACTATAATTTTGCGTAATATTTTAATTATCAACTATACAAACTAATTAATATTAATGTTATAATATATTACGTAATATAAAATTAAAAACTTTACTTTAAAATTTTATATTTTATATTATATTTATAATAATTTTAAGGAATTGCTGCACCTTCAGATAATATTTGGTCTGATATAAGTTCGTACTTAAAGGACGCTATGAGTAAAATTGCCATTTATACACTAGTTTTTAAAGGACGACATGAAATAAAAGAAAAACTTGGATTGACTTTTGCCAATAATATTGTAGAGACACCTTCAATACCCCATGTTACTAATTATGAGTCCGGTTTGTAACTATTTATTTATATCAAATATTATATTTGAATCTTTTTAAACATATTTTTATGAAAGATTCAAGTAATAGTATTAATTTATATTTGTTTATTAGATACTTCTTTTAAAAGTAAAAGTGATGAAGAAAATTTGCCAAAAAAAAAAAAATTGTGTTTACATTTTCTCCTGCAGAATGAGAACAAATACGGCCACAACACTGTGTTTATAAAACCAACAATAAAAATCGGCTATTATCAAACACAAAACCTTACGTGGTATTGCCTAAAAACTCATGGAGTCCTGTGCTCGCTGAACAATTTTGGGTACATACTCAGCTTCCTTGTACATTTTCGTTTCGTAGAGCAAAAGTTAATCCCAACGAAACTAATTACATTAATGTTATTGGTCGATGTACATCATGCAATTCAAAATTTTCAGGATTTGTAAGGGAGACACCACTAGAAAATTCAAGGTAAATATAGTTACAATTACACTGTATGAAGTAGTAGAATTCATAGTACCTATAAACTAGAGGAGGATACCGTTGCAGTTAGAAATTTTAAACAAACTAAAAAAAATATAAATAAATATATAGAAGTTTAATTTAAAAGTAGAAAAAAAAAAACTAAATATATGAAACATATTCTAAAACTATTTTTAAATATTAAAAATATAATATATTCAGTATCTTAGTATATATTTTTATTTAGCCATATTATAAAAATAAATAATTATTAAATTGAGTTTCTATTTCATTGTTTAATATTATTTATTTTTGTGTCAGAACAAAGTTAGTTAAATGAAGAGAGCTTAGCTCTTGAAAATTGGAACCGTAAAAAAAATAGATCATTAAAATCATACTTGGTGTCCAATTTTCATTTGCGTTACCTCGATATAAGTTATTTACGGAGTATGAAGTCTTTACCAATTTTAAAAAATGGGTCTCGCTTCAAAGAATTAAAAAGTCGCAAAACAAAAAATATTCATGGAAAAGTTATTTTCAGTAATACATGTGCAATTGACTCCTTAACATCAATTATTATGGTAATTATTGACATTGAATAAAAGTATTAGTTTTTATGATAATTTACTTCATTGTAATAATATTGTTTTAATAAATGGTAACATTATTTTAAAATAAAATACTGTAACTTAATATAAACTCATATAGTACATTACATACAACATACATGCAACTAAGTATAATTCTTATCTACTTAATCTTTTTCTGTATTACTTTAGGTTGCCTATTGTGAAGAAAAATTTCAAAATTTATTTTTAATGTTATGAGTGGGGCTGTGGACACGTGTCTCCAGCCCCACCCATGGTTTTTTGCGTTTTATGATAAAACTAAAGCCTTGCAAATTGTGAAAATGTTCTTGCACATTGTTGCTAATTGGCTGCTAAATGCTGACACGAAGAAAATGTCAATATTTTGATTGGGTGGGGTTGGCGACACGTATGTGGTGCAATAAAATGTTTTAGTATCGTTAACGTCTTATAAGAATAATATGATATGGACATAGTGTTTATTGTTTATAAATAAAATTAAATCAATTCGATCCCCGAGACGCATTTCTAGAAAAAAAATGCGTTTGCAGACAGTCAACTACCATATTATATGATAACCACATTTTGGTCAAATTAAATGAAATAAAAATATCGACGGAATTAAAATAAATAGATAATCAAAAAAGTAAAAATCTCGAAATATGGTCAGAAAGAATGTTATAACTGATATAATGGGTCAGACCCTAACCAGCCCTGAACACATTATTAGTATTTTAATATAGAAATATGCATGTCTGTACGAACCACCGGGAAAGTTTAACCTTATTCTGCGTGAAATACAAATGACTCGTATTCGTGACTCGACGAGTAAAATGATATTATATAATGACGCACTTTACTAATGGGCGTCCGTTTTACGTGTGCGACGTATTTACGTTGTAAAATCGTAATACACATAATATATCCGATCGCAGTATAATATATAATAATACGCGCGCACGCGCACGCAGTTATTTTCATTAGCGTCGCCCGTGCCGCTAAACATAACATAAATATGTAGAATATTATATGAGTCGCGTATAAAATACACCATTGAGGTCCATCGTTATTTTTATCGTCCGACGTTCGCGTGCTTTTATATTTAAATTTATGTGCTCGCGTACACGGCTAATCACGTATCGGTTGGAATACCGAAATAATTAGCGGAATACATTTTGTTTTCGTGCATGCGTTCAATAACAATTATTTTTGGGAGAATCTATTTAAAACGTCGCTTATCACAATAAATTAATACACCGACGATATACGTAGATATTTAATGATTTTTAAACGACCGCCTTTTTACTCTCATCCTCCTCCTCCTCACAACGTGTTATGGAAATGGTTGCTATTTATCAATTTTCTTATTAAAATACATAATCAGGTCACCCTTGCAAACGTATTTTTGAAATTATTGTGTTCGCGCACGTTCACAGTGATTTAGTAATGGCTTTCGTGCATTAGATTTATAACCTTTTCGTGTTTTATATAACTGAAATATTTGTACTTGCACGTCACCGCTGGTAAACGACGGCATTTGTGTAATATGCGTTTAGAATATTGTGTACGAGCAGTGGTAAAAGAACATCACGTAATTCCATTTCCGATGTGTAGGTAACCTAATAACTGATATTATATTCATTCTGAGTGGGTATACCTATAGCTATTGGTTCCTTTATAGTTTAACGTATAACAAACCGTGGTTGAATAGTTGAACATTATTTATTTTAAAACGTAATTATGTAAAATACTTACATTTCGATGATTTCCTTTAGTCTCGGGTCGAACGAGAATTTTTTTTTTTTTTTGTGAATCTGTTAATACTACTTAACCAAATAGTACTATACAATTTTAGATAGATATAAATTAAATGGATAAAAAAACCATTCTCAAACCATTTAACGCATTATCGAAATATGTATAAGAAAAATCATTCTCTTCCACGATACCTCAAATAAGCCCGGACTAAATATTAATTAATTTTAATCACTCTATGTACTATATAGTTTTAGAAAGTAAGGGTAGAAAGTAAGTAAAGCACAAAATTTTTGCCAAGGTATTTTGATAATTTGTAAAGCATTCACAGTTTAACTTATGAGCTGCCTGGTTATTGCACAAAGCCCCATCAAATTTCATTATTTATTACATCATTAAGCTATCCATTAACTAAAATTGGTTTTTGACAAGTATTAAAATTAAAAACCAAAAACATAATTTTATTTGTATCACCATTTCTTACGTTATTATAAATGTAGATGATGCTAAAAAAAAATGGAAAAACCTTCGAGATACGTTTTTGAGGGAAGTAAAAAAAGTAAAAAAAAAACCGATCTGAAGATGCACAAAAATCTGCTGAAATATATACAAGGAAATGGATTTATTATAAATCTATGTTGTTCTTAAAAGATACAACGACGCCTAAAGACACAGAAGGAATTATTTCCAAAGAAGACCAGTCAGAAGTCGAAGACAATAATGACAGTATTGAACACATCCAATGTCCCGTAAGTTTTTTTTTTTTTTGTAGCTAAATCCGAAACAAATTTTTATGTCAGTATTCCAAGTGTTTCGTCAGTATTTGCTTCTAATATTTCAAATGAATCAGATGTTTCAGCTTCAACTACACAAGAAGTTTCTTCAAAAAAAAAGGAAGAAAAAGCAGGAGAACATAAGTTTTGAAAATGAATTGTTAAAACTTGAAACATAAAAAATTATCTCCCTTATTACAATCAAATAAAGACCAAACTATACCAGACGATGAAGATATGTTTTTTTTTTTAAATCACTTCACCTATATTTTCGTAACTTAACTAACATTCAGAAACCAAATGTAATCAATATTTATCAACGAATTATCCACACAACCGTTGTATATTCCTTCAAATTCTAATCAAGCCCATGCGTCAAATTATCCAAATTACTTGTACCAATATTAAGTTAATTTTCTTACTAAAAAAATGTTCAAAAAAAAGTTATTTATATTAATTTTCATTAATTGTTTATTATAATATAATACCAAGTTAGTCATTTTTTCTATAGTTTTTTGTGTGGAACCAATTATTATTTTTAATAAATACAAAGTTATGAGGTTTATAATATATATTTATATATAACTTACCTTAATGTAACCAGTAGTCGTTGTTCTATTGATATCGGTTCTTGTTGTTATAGCTTCTAGTTATAATCAAATATTTTTGTTGACATTCTAGCGTATGATCGAAATGACACCTCATTTTCTCATAATTGAGGATATAGATGATAATATTCACCAAATACCAATCGATCATTGTATATTACATTTGAAGCTGTTCTTTTGTTTTTTTTATATTTTTTATATAATACATATTTAATTGCAGAGCTTTCAGTAAGAAACAATTTTTGTTCAAAAGTCAATATTTTTATAAACAATTATAAGAACAGTAATTCTAGAAAAAAGTAACCAAACGACTGCCTGCGATTGAGGACGAATACAAAGTGGGTGTGCATTTGAATAAACATAACATAATATGTATTCCCGTAAATTCGCGTTCATCGCGTTTACATTGGACACTACCGCGACCATCGCATTGATGGACGACAACGCGAACCACATTGATCGCGAATTTCGCGTTGGCCGCGTTTACGTAGGACACAGCGTTAGTTAATTGATTTGATAAAATTAAAGCCATAAATATTATTGGTCTTTAGACAGTTTAAAATGTATATAATTTAAAACATATTTCCTATCACCGTGACTATTTATTTCATTTTGCTTTAAGCTGTTATTGCAAGCACATTTTAATTTTTTAAATTATTTTTTTTGCATTTTTATATACAATGGAATGTACGTCTGAAGGTAAATACCATTAAAACACATTTATATACACATATATTAATGAAGTCAATTTATACTTCGAGATATAATTTAAGATCTAAGATATAATTTATACTTCGTTAGTAAATAATTCAATAACTACAAAATTACAAAATATTAAATCTGTATATTTGTATTATTTATAATGTATATGTTACGGGTAAAGTTCGAAAATGGGTAATTTATACATTACCCAGTTAAAGTATATCTTATTCATATGAATAGTATAATGAGTACATTATCCAGTGTTCTATGAAATAAAAAAAAACCAAATCATATTAATTCAAAAAAAAAAAAAAAAATTATTAAGTAAATTATGTATAATTGAGTTATTATTTTATAAATGAAAATTTTTTAAAAATTATATTAAACTAGCTGAATAACCTGGCTTCGCTCGTGTGTAGTTATTGCTTTCTCTGAAGCTATATAATAAAGCAAAACATACAGTTAGAGTTAGTTTTATAGTTTTATAATAATTAATAGCCGACCCCTGTGCGCTTCGCAGCACCGAAACAAAAATGCAATAAAAATCATATAATTTTTCCTTGAATATAATTTTTTTTTTTTTTTAAATTGTTTATTATCAATCAAACACATTTTGTTAAGTAATATTCTTGGTTTGTCCATTTGGGACATACGTAAATAAACAATTTGGAGTGCCAACTCTTGAACAAGCCACGTTTTATGATTGGTAATGTTAGTTAAAAAAATAAACATAGGTATTTTGTTCCTCTATATTTTACTCAAATTTCTCTACTGTTAGATGAAGGCATAGACATTACTTGTTTGAACATTTTAACTGAAGATATGATGAAAGAACTTGTTCCTAAAATCGGTCATAGAGCAAAACTTAAGGCAAATGTAGATGAATGGAGAAAAGTACTAGATTTAACCAATGATACTCAAACTACATTTATGATGGTGAGCATAGAATCTTATATTGTAATTATTTCAATTAATTAGGTTGATCCAGGGTGATTATTCAAACATATTTTTCTTAACATTTTAATTTTATAATTAAACATGTGATTTAATAAATATTTCTTTATCAAGTCATTGCAGTATTATTAGAAATCCAAACTGAAAATATGATTAAAATCAATTCCACTTAAAAAAATATCCCTAACGCTCAACAAAAAGAAACTATAAAAAAAAAAAAAAGAGTTTGTGCAAAAAACATGGAATAAATATGAAAAAGGGAACATTAGCCAATTACAATAAAAACAATGTTTAGGTTTAAAATATAAGGCTAATAAATTACTTTAAACTGTACTATAACTATACTTTATATGATTTTTGACCAATTATTTATATTTTATATGATTTTTAACTTATTATTATTAATTATTCATATTTTCAAATGGTGTACATCTATTCGCCCAAACGGTAGTTTTAGTTGACTAAACCCTCGCCCAAACGGACTATATTTTGGGTCGATTCTCCCAAAAGGTCTACGCCTATTTTTTACAGCTAATCTTGTGCCGTTGCACAGTTTTGGTGCATTAAAATTCCGTAGTAAAAGTGTGGTTTTTGGCAATGTCGCCGGGGGTGTTCTTAAGAAAGCCATAACTTTGGAACCACTTATCGCAGAGTGTACAAACTTCACAGAAACCATCTAAATATCAATCTTAATATGCCCTGATAATTTTATTAAAATCGATTTGGTGAATCTTGAGTTAAAAAATTTATTCAAAAATGTACACTTTTTATATATATATATATATATATAGACAGATTTATTAAATCACACTGTTCAACGTATTCTGCAAATTCAAAGTATTCAAAGTATAAATATTAACATAGACAAGTGTGAATTATTGTCTAAATAGGGGTGTGATGGAAGCAATGGTCAAACACAGTACAGAATAAATTTTGGTTCATCTACTACACAATCAGTTACGAATAGCGATATGTTTATGTTTTCTTTTGTACCATTAGAAATTAATTGCACGATTGATGACGAAAAATGTATTATTTGGAAAAGTCCAAGGTCTCCTTCAACAAGATTCTGCAGACTTATTATATTTTTATTTAAAAAAGAAACCGCTGAAAATACTCGAGAAAAAGTAAATAATGTTGAAACACAAATAGATACCTTAAATACAACAGCTTTAATTTATAATGATGGTAATTTGAAATTCGAGCACAAGCTAATTTTTTCAATGGTTGACGGAAAGGTAAATTTATTTTTATATAAGACTTTGAAACTATTCATTTTTAGAAATAATAAAATAATGTACCTAATTAATGCACCTATAGGTATGCAATTCAAAATAACTTTTACATCGACCCAAAAATGTTATATCTGTGGTTGTAGTCAAAACATGCCAATGATATTAATAAAGTATTAAAGTTAAGTACTAAACCGGAAAATTTTAAATTTGGTTTATCGATGTTACACGCATGGATTAGATTTTTTGAACGTCTATTCCATGTGTTAAATCGTTTAGACTTCAAAACTTGGCAGGTAATAATTATTATAAGTAAGTATTATACTTATGTATACTTTCTATGAACTAAATTTTAAAGAAAACATAAATTGCTACATCATAGGTGAAAAATACTGAAAATAAATTGAAGTTTGCAAACAAAAAAAAAAAATACAAGAAAAATGTCGTTCCAAAATGGGATTATTAGTAAATATAGTATTATAAGGTATATTTTAATTTAAAAATTATTATGTTTGTAACTATTTTTAATTTAAATTATTATATCGTTAAAATAGGTTGTGGTACAACAAATAATTTAAACACAGCCAGGAAGTTCATTAAAAATGCCAAAAAATCAGCTGATATTACTAGTTTGAACATCGATTTAAACAAACGATTTGGAACGATTTTAACTGTCATGGCAAGTGGGTATGAAATAAATACAGATTTTTTTTGAAACATATAGAATCCAAACAGCTAAACTGTTTGTTGAACTCTACCCCTGGTACCATATGTCTCCATCTGTACATAAAATTTTACTTCATGGAGCTGATGTTATCCGGCATGCAATTTTACCAATTGGTATTTTTAATTATTATTAATTATACTTGTGTGTATAATATGTACAATATATATTTATAAAAAAAATTAATTTTTTCAAAAGGCCAATTGTCTAAAGAAGTCTAAAAATGCCAAAACAAAAATTACAAAAACTACAGGAACATCACACCAGAAAATTATCCAGAGTGAAAATTAATGAAGATCTTATTAGCATGTTGCTAGTTTCATCTGACCCATTAATATCGTCCATGCAAAACATTCAAACGAAAAAATTGCAGACATTTTCAGACGATGCAAAACTTTTAATAATAATGCCTGAAGACTAAGCAAGTGATTCTAGTAAATCTGAATCTGATTCGAAATAATACAACTTCTATAATATTATCATTTAAGTTTAATATTTCTTGCTAAAATTTCATTACTAAACACTATATTGTATATAATTATTTAAATCATATTCTAAAGAATAAAAGTAGAATGACGAAGATTGGTAAGTTTTTATAATAAATAATATTACGATTTAATAAGTTATATAATATTTTATATTAATATTAAATACGTATAAATAAATAAGTGTACCAAATTTGCTAGACGTGTATAGGTACCTATCTCCTAACTAGTAAAACATGGTAATTTATCTTTTTAATAGTTAATACCTACACAAAAGTAAAAACATATGGTAATTTATTACGAATAAAAACTACAATTTAATTTTATGTAAGCTAAATTTACTCTTCAGACCACTGTGCTCCGATGCATTGCACCTCCTGCAACCCCGCTAAATCCGACATTGATCAACTCTTTATTAGAGCCAAAAATACCACTTAAATTAAAAAAAAAAGGTAAAACTAACGTGCATTTTATTATTACAACATAACCGAAATAACCAGCTTAAAGTAACAGCCCTGACAACAATATTTTTAGTTACAATAACTGAAACAAACACATAGAGAGTAGTTAATTTATACAGTCCTGATGACTCTATAAATTAAGTCAAACATTGTTTTAAGTTGAAATAACTTATCAAAACATGTAGAATAGCGTCCTACTTCATTCGTTTCGATAACTGTTTTTTATAATTAAGTTTGCTCGTATCTGTAGTTGCGGTAACATAAATTCATAGTTTTTACAACCAAATAGCTGCAACTGAACGATAATAATAACTAAAATAATATCTGTCATCATGCTCGCAGATAATTTTGGGTTATATTAACTATTACAACATCCGAAAAATGTTTTACAGCGACTAGAACGGGTATTATTTACGTAGTACATATTTCGAAAGATAATCACTAGATTATATCGATGTGGTGACATATTACCCCGGAGTACAGACACGCCGTGAACGCCATGTGACTATCCAGGGCCTTGTAATTGTTCTTCACCATCTCCCGGTACCAGCGCTTCTCTTCGTCATTCTGCCTGGACCACCATTTCCATATCACTTATCCTGTTAAGGGTTCGATCCCTTAGACCACGGGCATCACTATTAATTTAGTTAAGTACGGTATCTCAGCACCCGTCAACATTCCGTGGGCACAGGTCACGCGGTGACTATACGGGAAGAAATAGTTCATGTGAAAAATTATTTACGCGACGAAACCGTTCGGAATATATGCTAAAATCCATTTTATGAATCCAAACAATACGAGTACATAGTATCGAATTGGAACAGCCTTGCTGTATCGTAAGAAAAAATCTCACCCGAAACTCAGTCGTTCAAAATGGCGCTTTTGCTATCCCTATCGGAATTTCTACATTGGATACGGTCTCCTGAATGCCATGCTGCTCATCGTTTGATGATCTCCGAAATCGGTCAACAATCTGAATTACATGGTCGAAGGCATGTTTTTTCGAAATAAAGACCGGAATATGGTTGGTCGTTGAATCTGATAACAGAACGAAAAAAATTAGATACCCGTGTTTGAGCAGATAAAATAAGTAAGATTTACTACTTGCAATAAATTTGTAAATCATCATATGAGTTGAACTCGTTGCATCATCGTGTTTCGTGATTTAGTGACTCTACCGACGAATGAAATGAAACTAATTGTTTTCGCACACACTTGGCACATCGTCGGACGCTCTCGATGAAAGCCGTAAATAATGCCGGAGAAATGTTCGAACGATTTGACACAGGATTTGAACGAAATATTTCGCACCGATCGTGGGCACCAATATTAGTACCTAAATATTAGTATGACTTACAATATTAGTATTAGTATATTAGTACCCCATTATAAGTATGAAGGGTATGTACAATATAAGTCGATAGTTATAATAACACGGTAACAGCGACGCGGTGCGTTTATGTGCGGTGCAACGTGATAATCACGCGGCGAAATCGTCGTCGACGGAAACAACAAGTCGAAACGGTCGGCACGCGGTTCTCAGGCAGCAGCAAAAGACTGTGCTAAGCGCGTTAATTAAAAACGTCTGCACGCGCAAAGTCGTCTCTCTCTCTCTCTCTCTCTCCCACTCGTCGTCCGTGATGAATTGAATTAGTACACGCTTTGTAACTAGAATAAATGCAAACGACGAAGGCATGCGGGGAAACGAGGGCACCATCGTCGTCGTCGGTATGGTAATCGAAAAAGGGTGTGGACCTCGAACGGGGAGGTGACGGCAGGGTCGGCGGCGGCACTCCGAAAGACAGATCGCATTCGTAATTTAACGCGTAAACACAAGCGCGCGCACACAACAACAACAACAACGATGACGGTAATAATAATAATAATAATAATAGCGGCAGAGCCGAGACGAAGGGTAGAAACACTTAACGTCGTTATCGCGCAGTGTCGTGTTGTGCGTAAACCAACCCCAACGACGGGGTCGTGTACGTACATAAAATGTGCGTGTGTACATAAGACCGCTCGAGTGGGACGAAAGGGACGCGTCGCACCCGTCGTACGCTCGTATTTTACGGAGCTTATCGTGCAAAGGCAACTATCAGCGGCGGCGGCTTCATCGTGAATATATTAATACAACGAGCGGCGGTGGTGGTAGCGCGGACGCCGTAACCCTATTTTCAACAGCTTTTTCGTACCGCTATTCGTTTTCCCGTTGCCTGCTCGCTCGTTTATCGCATCCCCTGCCCGCTGCCCCACTTGAATACGGTTGCTCGGACAAGACGTGAGCTCACATCCCGACTGAGGGCTTCAAGTGAATTAATATCGTGCGCGCCAACCCACTAAAGAGAAAAACACGCGTTTAATTCACTCGTCGTATTATCGTTGTAATCCGCGTCGAATTGTCCGGGTATTATTAGGGAGTTTTTGCACAACGCCGGTAAAAAAATAACGTATAGACTCGTTAACGTTATTTGCCAAAATATGTATTTGCGCATGCGCTCCAAATAGCGGTACGGTTATTTGGATATCGTAATCGGTTATTTTTTATAATTTAACGAATGCGTTATTTTAGTCAATTTATCGTAATTAGTTATCAAATCGAACTGATAAAGGAAAATAAAATATCTCAAAAAAATTTATTTTAATTTATTTTAAATATTATTCAATTAAATTGTCCATTATGGAGATATGAATTATGGAGAAAATAAAAAAAGTGCGTTTGAGATTTTCAAATGAAAATGACTTGTATTTGTTGCGTGAAGATTTGTGCCACAATCCTTTTGAGAATGTGATAAAAAGATTGCACTGCTTTTTGACGAAAATGTATATAGAGTTTGATAATACGAAAATAGAATACGTAATAATAATATTACGAGAAACAAAGAATAACAATGATAATAATTTGTATATAATCGTATTATTTGAATTACAACCGTCTAAAACTCTAAAATAGACGGTTACAGCCTATGGTAATTTCTTAAATTACTTTTTTCTTGACTATTATTAATACTTTTTTCTATATAAATTTGTAGTTTTCATAGAATTTTTAGCACTTAAATCTGAGGTCCCTAAAAGTTCGGGAACACAGAACGCGGTCTGCTATATCTTAATCTTAATCTTGTAATTTAAACAGTAGTACACAATTACTAATATCTGTCAACTTGATTTCATTTTTTAATAATCGCCATTTTACAATAATGTTAAGTTCTGATGAGGAACAACTTCTTTTATTACTTGCCCTTAAAAATAAAAGGAAAAACTTGATACATAAAAACTTTAAATATAGAAGTATATTATATTAATAAATCTATTATATTTTACTATATGTTACTATTTTTAGTTTCTACTATAAAGTATATACTTAACGATTATACCCAGTTCTTCGGGTATTTTATTCCATGTTTCTGCTTTTTTTTTTACTACATTTTTATATTTCTCATGATATGTGTCGAATAATTATACATACTTTCTTACTTGCTCGATGAGAATTTCAGTTTCTTCAGCCATTTTAAAAATATAAAATAATAGAATATTAAAAAAACAGAAAATGTATAAACTAATAAATAACAACAGATTGACAGCTGCCCGTGCGGAATTTTGTAATTTTGTACAACGGTATCGCCTGTCGTTGCGATCTAAATTGTACCGCCGCGACAGATCGTCCTCTGTGTGACAGGGATAATGCGATATTACCGCCTAACCACTGCGGGAAAATATCGCTGACCGTAGCGATAGACCGCGTTCTATGTGCCCGAGCCTTAAAGATAGAACATTTGACTGCCGGGTGTTATATAAAGTTATTTACCCATAGGACGTTAATATAGGACGTATTTTAAATTGCTTTATTTTTGTTTAAAATTTCAATTATTTTTATAAAACGACATATGTCTGCCAATATTTTTACCATATCCATACCAATAGATCCAACTGCTTATAAGAAATAGAATCGAGAAACAATCTGGTTTCAATTATAGAGAATTTTAAAGTTGACAATTTCAGACGAGTATGAAGTAAAAACGCCCTTGTACTATTTTCATAATTTCATCATTAATTTCATACTTAGTATGTACAAATAGCATCTACGTATTTCAAAAAGTATATCGGAAAAATTATGATTCGATTGTAGGATAAAAATACGACAATTTTTCCACCCATTGCAATTTGAGCCCCTGGCGTAGGCACAGTTCGCCATACCCTTAGTACATAAATTTAATATAATAATTATTAATTAAACATATAATTTAGAATTATATTTTATAACTGTAGGTAGGTACTATCCATTATTTTGTCTTACACAAGTATTATATTATCAGAGATTATATGAATATAATATTATCATAATACTATTCATATAATATGTGATATTAACTATATTATTATCATAGATGGTCCACTCAAATTCCTTTGTGTAAAACCTAAATTACAATTTGAAGAAGTAAAAAGTGAACTGTACAATTTTTCAATTATTTTATAAAACGATGATCAATGCTAGTATTGGGAATGCAGTTATGCCCAAAAACTCAATGATGATTCTGAAACTGGTTTGAATGAAGATAACGGTAGTATACACAAAAATATTATTTAATTGAGGATATAGAAATATATATATATATTTTTTTTTTAGATCGTCAGGACACTGATGAGAATAAATTAATACATAATAATAAACGGCTGCAATACGATTGCGCACCAAGTTATATGTATATGTACTATGTAGGTATAATAATTTATGTAAAACATAAAATAATGTATACAATACATATTTTCTATATATAATTTTCATATACATGCACTCAAACTTATTACTTATTAATTCACAATTTTCCTTCCTAAATATTACAGGCTTAGGACTGTCAACAAATTATCATCGTTGGCTTGGTTTAAAATTGTTTTTTTTCTAAATTACATATATGCTAAATGTGTATATTGACAAGGTCAATAATCGAAATTTTTTTTATTAAAAATTGTTTTTTTTTTTCGTTTACTGATAATCATTAGTCAATATTTTTATTATAACTATCATTAGCTCAATCAACTTTTCATTTTGATTTTGAAAAAGTGCATTTTATGAATTAATAGTTCCATGGAATATTAACTAATATATATGCACATTATAGAAAGTATGTATTGTATACATTATTTTATGTTGTACATAAATTATTATACATAGTATATATACATATAATTTGGTGCGCAATAGTCTTGTGATTTTATCAGATAAAAAGGGATCTGGGATCTCGTACTCGTAACTTCAGCGATTAATTCTATGCGCTCCTATTCCATTTCCTTTTTTTCAATTGTAATCACTATACTTAATAACTGATCTTCTAGACCTTTTATGGTGACGGTAAAGTCGATTATAGCACATCTGGCATAAAGTTCTGGTGGGTAAGATGGGTTTCCAAGTTTTGAAGTGAGGTATAGACGAAAATGTTCACTTACCTACGTCAACTTCTTTATCTCCAAGTAACACTTTCAGATTTCTAACAGTTTACAGACCATGGTAAAAGGATTAATATCTGTAATCAGTTATTATATTGATGCAGTGGCGGATCTAGGATTGTTTTTTTTTTTTTTTTGGGGGGGGGGGGGCAAAATAGTTCACCATAATTTTGTAAGGACAATATGTAGGATTTGATGTTAGGTCTTCAAATAAAGTATAACTCAAATTTTTCCAGTATGAAAAATTAAAAAAGTATATTTAAATTCTAAAAAAATGTTTGATTAACTCAAATATTCTAAAACAAAAAACTAAAAAACTAGAAAACATTAGAATTTATTAAATTTAATATGTATATATATATATATATACATAAATATATATTATTATAGAGAAAACTGTAAACGCCTAGGTTGTTGTTTGGTAAAGAAATCTAAAACATCTTCTGGTATTACATCAATTTCTTTTTGAATATTGAGTAACGTTAATCCATTTAAACGATTTCCCCCCATTGTACTCCTTAAATATGTTTTTATCCGTTTTTATATGGAAAATTATCGCTTCCAATTGCGTGTTATCACTGGGAATACTGCTAAAATCAGTAAAAGCTTACTAATATTAGGAAAATATCAATTTCCTGCTTAAGCTTCTATAACTGTGCTTATCTTTGACTGGTTGTTTGGTCCAATGCATTTTCCTTAATGTAACTTCACCTGTATAATTATTTTAATTATAATATTTATAATTGTATGTATATAAAAGTAGTTAATATTTTACCTTTTAATTCATTTAAATATCCTAGCAAATCTGACTCATAAAAATGACTCCTTCTAAAATATCCTCTTCGTATTTATCATTTAAGTAACTCGGTATTAGTAGTTGTATTTCTAATAATACGGAATTTTGGTTTTCTAAGAACCTGTTTTGAATATTCTTCATAAAATTATCCAAGATTTTAAAATATACAGTAATTTTAAAATATTCTTCTGTACTCGAAGTAAGCACATTTTATCGATATATTTGTCGATTACATATTCTAGGCGTTTTAAATTCAATATTTAATGATTTAGCTTTAGATACAGCACTATACAAAATATTACAAAATATTCTCATACTTTTAAAAATATTTAATGTTTTTTTATCATTTTAATGCATTCAGTCAAATATAAATTAGGATCTTGTAGTTGACGTGATATTGACTATATTATTGATAATAATTCAATCGCTACTTCCAATGCAAAAATATAATCAAAATTCAATATAGAATGTAGAAGTCCATTACATTTTGAAAGTATTTTTCCAGCTAAAATACTAATCATTTCTTCCAAAAATAATACAAAAGACATTAACATATCGGAAAATCATATAACCGCTTCATGAGATTCTACCCATTTCATATCACAGAGACTTATTAAAATAACTGATTTAGAAGATGGCAATTATTGTTCTCTTATTATTTTTTTAAATAAATCAAATATTTTAGGAGAATTACGTACAAAATTGATAAATCTGAAATAATAATAGTGTTTGATGATATATCACCCACCCGAAAAAAATTGATAATTAATAAACTCATTTTACATATAACTTATAAGTTATAATTAGGGAACGGATTTATATGTAATAAAAATACAGAAATATGTACATATATATGTTAGTTTAATTTATAAAATATGTAGTAAAAACAACCAAATATGTGGAAAAAAAAATTTAATTAAAAAAAAAAATTATAATTATTAAATTATCAAAATTATTTGTTGCCTTGAATTATTATAATATCATTATTATCGAATTTTAAATATCGTCTATTAATTATTTTAATTTTATATTTAAAACGGCTAAATAATCGTTCCACATAAACCGATGTAATTGAAGCATATTTAAAGTGCATATTAGAAGGCGATAAGTCCAAATTTTTAAAAGGATGTCTACCACTCATTATGTCATTGATTGTTTTAAAATCAATATAGCCTAGATTTTTTTCTGTAATAGAATCAATTTTCTTTCTTACAACATCGCCCTTTAATTTTTTAATCGCTGTTTTGACAATTTGCATACTATCATTTAAGGACATGTTTTTTGTTTCCAATTTTGTAATTTTATGTAATTGTATACAACTTAAATTGACTGAGATGAAAATTCAATTATTTTTCAATTTTTCATTTTGCATAATATTTTGATCTTTTCCAATATCAATAGAAGTTTCTAGATCTAATTTTGAAATAATTTCTCGTATTTTCGTACGAAAGAAACGTATGAATGATGAAATGATAAAATATGTTTAAAAATATTTACAAATTAGTGAAATATGTAATAATATGTAATTATACCAAAATATATAAAAATATGTAAAATAAAAATATTATCGTTTTAATAGGAATGATTTAAATCATGAACATTTCTTATCGAATCTTAAATATCTTGTTTTAATAAAAATATGCATTTACATACAAATCCGTTCCCTAGTTATAATTAAGAAGTTCTTATTATATAATGAAATTTAAAAGTTTAAAGTTACTTTTATTTGTATTTTTCAATCAAAACTGTATAGGTATAATGGCCAATATGTTTATAAAGAATACATTTATTACTTACTGTTAATTAACGTATCTCTGAATGTGTTTTATTAATCATATTATTACTGATATATTTTCAACTGCCCTTCTCTCATAACTAGTAGAAAACTCCTTTTCTCTTTCTTTCTTCTTTTGGCTATATATCTCCCGATTCTAATCTTCTTCTTAACTCTCGTTTCATCCCAATCATCCGTTCTCTTATACAATTCATTCATACCGCTGGCTTTCTCATTTAATGCTAATATTTAATTTATATCGTCTGTAAACATTTATGTTGTTTTTGTTTTTGATACATTATTAGGTATAATATAATTGCTTTGCTATAATTATTTCCTAATAAAAATCAAATTAAAAAAAAAAAATTACTGTTATAACATAAATTAATCATTATAATTTATAAGTAGGTATTTAAATAAATATATATTTCACTCATTACGCCAATAATTAGCATATGTGGCAAAGCTTATAAGATATGTCATGATTGACTATTGTCGTCTGAGATACGATTGTTCAGTGTTCGTTCGAACGTTACAGGCAGGGAACGCTTAGTTTAAAAATATTTATTTTTCCGGGCGGAATTTACAAATTTATTTTTGTACCTGCATATTTTTTTTGGGTGGAATTTACATGTACCTTTTTTACTTGGATATTTTCCCAGGCGGAATTTACCATAGACCCTGTTTTTACCAATTCATTTCGGGTGGAATTTACAATCGCCCGTATAAGAATTATTATTAGTATCATTAACTTTAAAAAAAAAAAATGTTTTTTTTAAAAAAGATGTAAAAAATTCACTCTAGCGTTTTTGTGACATTATTATAAAGAATATTACGAACGATACCTCGAGGTACGATGGCACATTGGGACAATACATACACGAACTAGGTTACTCGGAGTACTAAACACATTTATATTTTTAAATGTTGTGTTACAGTAAAAGTTATCGATCATAAAATATAAAATACAGATAAGTATTGTATTATCCGAAAACGGACTGTGTCTATGATTATCATAAAGACAACTACTAAAGGTCCCCCCCCTTGAATCCGCCACTGTATTGATGTAAAGTGTAAACAATAAATTAGTCTCACGATACTATCAATTATACAAGTAATAAAATATTTGTGTTTATCAATTATTTTTAGCGATTTGTATAGTGTATTGACGAATTACGACTGACGACTGACTTGTATTTATATTTTTGATGAAAATAAAACGAAGTAATTCAAGTATACTGAATTTTCTTTAAAAAAAAAAAAGTTGGTTCCTCCTACAAGTAGTACTGATATATAGAAAAGTGTAAGTGAAGTAGACAAAAGTAAATTGTCTAAGCAACTTAATGTAAATTGTTGTGTGTTGCTTTTATATATAGAAGGAGGTGTGGGGTCATGACCCCCACGGCTTACTTTTTAATACATTTTCATATCCCCACCTTCCCGATAAAAATACTGAGAATGCCTCTGATACAGTTAATGTATTGGTAGTTTATCAAATCAATCGGACTACTTTAAAATGAACTATAGTGACTAAGGCCCGGTGCACACGTCCGTTTTTTGCCGCTGCGGCACCGCAAATACAATGTAATTAATATGTAATCAAATTGTGCAGTGTACATACCTTACGGTGCCGCTGCGTCGCCGTTGCGTTCAGTGTCAGCCGCAGATAACAACGTCGCCGCAACGGCATCTCGCACGCAAATCCGGTTTAAGGTCTATTTACACACAGCAGTGACGTGACAGTGTCGTAACCGTTCCGGGATTCTACCGGCCGTGATTTCTATTCACATTGGTCAGTGATTCATCCGTCATTGAGTAGTGTGTGCGCATCGTATCAGCCACGATAACTTTATTTTCGGAAAATGAACTTTTGATGATTGCTTTGATTTTGGACGAAGAAGAGGAAGAAGAAGTAGTAAAAAAAAACGGATATGGGTTCATCGGGCATGGAAGAAAAGGCCAACGAAGAGGAATTTTCTACACTATAAGGAATTGATGGATGACGGAACAAAGTTTTTTGAATACTTTAGAATGTCGGAAAATTCATTCAACTTACTGTTAAGCAAATTAGAAATTCATCTAAAAAAACAAGACACATACTGGAGAAAAATAATGTATTTCTTACCAGTTGTTTCCATTTCTTCTGCTATTTTACTCCAAATAGTATTCTTGTAATCTGTGTCCATGTACTTTGCATGAGATAAATCATACAATACGGGATATTTCCGCACTAATTCAATATGTTTTTCGTTGTTCATTTTTACAAAAATTGAGAGAGTCAATGAATTACAACAAAAATCACTGCCGTGAAATATGAAATATATCGTCGGCAAGTAATCGCAAATTCACGATACGATGACGGCGACAACACTGTTTTCGTCGGTACGGTCACGCGCCGGACGAGTGAGAACATCATGCTTATTTTTTCTTTAAGAATATTATTAATTTTGCCGGGGGAATCCCGGAACGGCCACGGAACTGTCACGTCACTGCTGTGTGTAAATAGACCTTTAGTAGTACTTTATTGAACATCGACTCATGCACACGCGCGATTTTTCCAAGCAATATGTCCAAAATCGACAATGTTGACATTGAGCTGTTCATCGGCAAAATTAAAAAATATAAAGAGATAAGTGGCAATACCGTCTTAGGTATCTGAGTGACGTGCGGCTACCGCAACAAAAACGCAATGGTGTTTATTCAACAACTGCGGTACCGCAGCGCCAAAAATAGACATGTGCACCGGGCCTAAAGGCAGCATATTTATTAAATTATTTATTTATACATGGGGAAGAATATGAGTCCATCTGACCCCAAGCCATTTTTTGATAAACATGCAATGAAAAAATAATCAGTTTTGATTACCAAAATATTATAATTATATAAATTAAAAGTTGCTTGCTAAGGGTCAGCAGTAATTTTAGTTGAAAATAACAATCAGTTGCGAATACAGGGAAAAAATTTTGGAGTGGTTTTTGAAAATGTGTAAAATGTTGAGTAATAACATTATATAATATATATATATATATTTTATTAGCAAGTCTCATGGAAAACTGAAATAACTATTACATTTGTAGTGCAGGTCATTTTATTATATAATTTTTCATGATACTTCAGAGACGTTTAAACCACGAACGTATTTTATGGGGGTGAAGGGGGCGATTCCCCCCCCCCTGAATCCGTATTTAAGAAATCGATTATATGTGAGATACACATTTCAAATTAATTTAATGTGGACCATTTCATAACGAAACTTAGGCTATGGTTACTATGGATACGAATTCTGACGAAAATGTTTTCTGACGATTTCTGACGAATTCGTCCAAATAAACAAACACGTATTTTCCAATGAGAGTGTTTACATTAGCAGCGACGATCACGTCAGAACATACACGATATCGTCAGAAACAGTTGAGCGTTCAAACAATTTTGATTTTTTCATGCGAACTGCGTCTATTTTGATGTGATTGAGATTAGCAAATTTGATATTTTACAATTATTATATAATTTATTAATATATTAATTTATTTGAATTATGGATTCCGATAAATTAATCAATCTCGTGTACGAGAACAAATGTTTGTGGGACATGAGAGAAAAAAATTACCAAACAGAGATATTTTTTTGTTTTTTCTAGAAAATAACTGGTTAACTTGCTCTGTTTTTCCACCATTTAACAATGATAACTTCATTAACGGACTTTCGAGAACATAAAATTTATCAAGTTCGTCTATCTTTGTTGGGTGGCAGAAACGTACTGACTGTAAGAATATTAGAAAACCCGCACAGTGTAACCATCTTGTGTTCTGACGAGGATTTCGGACGTACTCGTCAGAACACATTTTCGTTAGAATTCGCATCCTTAGTGTTCATACTCAGTGAAAAATGAAATAAAACACTAGCTTAACTTTCAAAACACAGACAGGTGTTAAAAAAGATCTAGAACTAATTACTATGTAACTAATGTAACTAACTAACCTACACAAAATTCGATTCTAAGTGAATCCGGCATTAGATTAATTAAAAGAAAACCATAAATACTAAGGATTAGCCTGATTTAAATATTACCAACAATTTTACTTATAAATGTTGAGCATGAATTAAAGAAAAAATTGGAGTCACCCCTCCCACCCAATAGAAGTAAATCTAAATGCGCTCATGGTTTGAACCCTTACCTTCCCTGCTTTCACTCCTGATAATCATCAGTTTTGGTTACTAGGGGTTGTTACAATTGAAATTTAATGTTATTTTAGGTTATGAATTCAATAAAAAAATACACGTTGGACTTCTCAAAACTATCAAGATCAAAAATCAATAAATGTCAACAAACGTCTGAACAGCTTGAACAACTGACATTACTATAAAAATGTGTTCTTTTATCGATGGCTGCATTTACAAAGATTATCGACAGTAAGTGGAAAAGGCACGAAAATTCAACAAAAAAAAATAAGTCAAATCAAGAAAGTTGATACTGTTTAAAACAAAAATAGAAAACTATGCATTTTCAAGTTATTTTAACTTTTATAGCATAAGGAATTGGTATATTCTTAGTAAAAATGTATGTCAAAAGATCCTCTAAGGGGTTAGAAACCCCCCCCCCTTGTGCACAGGCCTGCAATATAATATTCTAAATTAATTACAGAAAAGTGTTTGTGAAACATACATTTTTGAAAATCGTTTATATTTTGATAAACCATTCCATTTATATATACAAATACCATATAAAATATGTTTCATAGATTACATCACGGTAACAATATTATTAACGTTTTTTAGTAAATAATAATTTACAGAATTATTCAGAACCAATAAATGATTAAGTTCTGATGATTTTTTTGGAGATAGTAGCAGTGACTGGATCCTGTTAAATGAGATTGAATATGATTCAATATTAGCTTTCGATGGTGATGAACAATATATACTCGTATCACAAATTGAAAAAAATCAAGAATCGGACGTTAATATTGTTCCGGCCACTTTTTCATCTTCAGATTTGGAAGAAGTTAACACACCGAATAGAAAACGTAAGCATTTGACCAAGTCATATCGCTTTATGAATTTATTCCTTCATAAGAATTTTTTTATTTAAACGCCCTTGTGCTATTTTCATAATTTTATCATTAATTTCACAGGTATTACAAATAGATAGCATCTACGTATTTCAAAAACTATAACAGAAAAAATTTCGATTCGATTTTAGAATGAAAATACTACTTTTCCACAATTTTGCGGCCCTGGCGTAGGCACAGTTCACCATACCCTTGTTACGCTACTGGGCGAGCTGGTTCTATAATCACTTCTGTGAATCTGTTATCTATCAGTAACTCTTCTTCTGACTGGATGGCTACAGAGGGGATGGCTCTTGACGAGACAGAGAAGTTTAGATTATTTGTAATCCTCCTTGCAGGCTATAGATAGCATCAGAAATAATTCAAGGTGATTACAAATAAACTATCCTAGGCAAGATCAACCCGGTGTTAAGAAACGAACCTTTTAATATATCACCGGATTCTCCATGGGCCAAGCTGAGAGACTGCACTCTGAATGCGAGATTCAAGGATTGTTCCACAATCAGTGAGATTAGACACTTATCAAAAATGTCATGCAAAAAGACAGGAGACATTTTGAAGTATGTGTTTAATGCGACAGTTAGAGACGAAATACAGCCAATAGGGAAAGATAGAGAAGAATTTGATAAGGAAAATTCTTATTTCTCTTACACTAAAGAGTTAAAACTTTCTTAACGCTCTCCTTATTCATCAACAGAGAATGTCCACTTGCATAATTGGATACCTAAATCCACAAGATTTTCTCAATTTTTCCTTCATTGCATATTTTTACCCTTTCCTAGCCTTGGCTATCTAAATCTATTGATATTTACAATCGTACATTTTTAACAATTTAAACATGATTATTAATTTATAGAAATTTAAATAGCAAGATAAATTTGCTATCAAGTATTTACATTAGTGATCATTAATATTAGTGATAGTTACGCCAAGACGTAACTGACTGTAATTTAAGTAACAGTAAACTGATATAATAATAATTAACAATAAAGTATAAACAGATAAAATGTATACAAATTATAAACCTTCATGTTAGACGCTACGAGTAACAAACAGCTGCTGTATATTGTGTGGAGTTGTTAAACCAGAAGGTCATGTGGACGTTCACGTTATAATCTACGCTGAGGCGGATATACGTGGAGTTTATAGTGAAGTGAGCCAGAAGAATTGAGCAGTGAGGTGTGGAAGTTTTTTTATTAGGTTTTTATCGATAAATGTAAGTTGCGTCCCAAAAAAAAAAGTTCCGATAACAACATACGTAAGTTACGGCCCGATATTTCTCAGGTACATACGTAAGTTGTGGTCCGTGTTTCTGTCGTATCTATCAGTTGCGTCCGACGGAAAATCCGTAAAACTGACATTTATAATGTTTTTATTAATGGCTAGGTAATAACGACTCGTATCAAAAGAGTATATCCGGTTCTCTATCTGCTAAATGTTACTGTAGTAACATTATATACGACAAATACGTATTAGTTCAATACGAATGCACGTAGAGATTTTGAAAAGGCTATATATACTGCTGCAAATTTTGTCTCGCCTTCTATTCAAGTAAAGGGGTGTAAATTCCACCAAGGACAAAGTTGGTACAGAAAGATTCAACATTTGGGGGCTTAGTACCGATTATAAAAAATAATGATACAGAAATAAGTAATATTTTAAAACTCTTTTTTGGACTTCCTTTCTTAAATCCACAAGATGTTAGGAAAAATGTTTTACCGAAGACATTATGGTAATACAACCGCAAGATGCTCGAGTATTAGAATTCACAGACTATATATATTATTTTCATATATAAAAAATGACGCTGACATTCCACCAGAAATATGGTCAGAATATTTATCATCGACATTACGCACGACTAACAATTATGAATCTTTCCATAGAAAATTAAATAGTTCATTTAATTCCTCTCGCCCTAATATTTATAATTTTATAGATATTTTGAAAAATATACAAATCGATACTTATATAGCGTTACGAAGTCAGGGCTCAAGAAATAGAATAACAATTGAAAAAGGATATATTAAAAAAAAAAAAAAAAAATGGAAGAATTAGAAACTAAAAAAAAATTACTCAATTTGAATTTATGAAGCAATTGTCATTCAAATTTTTACCTACTTTTATATAGACTTAAAATTTATACTGAATAAGTTAATAATTGACAAAGAAAAATTCAACAGCTTAGTACCGATAAAAATATGCAGTTTTAAATAATAATAAATAAATACAACAATAAATATTTTTAACCATACCAACATTATAACAGTAATGTTGACAATCCTAAATTTGATAAAATAGGAAGGAAAATATTGTTTGTAAATTGGTAATATACATTTTAATATAAAAATACCAGGAATGTAATTTATATTAAAATGGTATATTGAGACGCAACTTACAGTCACCCGTTTTTATGTGGTCTATAATTTTCTGGATCTGAAGGTTTTTGTGAAGGTTTACATTTCTTATGAACCAAAGTGCGTTAGCAATAATACGTAGCACTTTATTTTGATAAATTTGAATTTTACTGATGTGAGTGGTTGCGCATTTCCCCCAGACCGGACACGCATAAGTGAGTAATGGATGAAGAATTTGTTTAAATATTAGAAGAGAGCATTTTTTCAGTATTAGAGATTTTTTATTGAGAATAGGGTATAACATAGAAAGGCGCTGATATGCCTGTTGAAGTTTGGATGATAATGGGGCTGCCATGTTAGCCGTTTATCCAAAGTCAAGTCGATCGATTCAATTAACACGTTAGCCGCCGTGTGCCCGCCGGCGGTCATTCGGCAGTCATTTATTGATACGCCAAGTGTGTTTTCCCAAGTTATTACTAATTTGTATGTATTTATATCTTTGGTTCTACTGTAGCTATTAAATTGATTCCAAGAGTAAAATTATCAGCGATAAGTTCTAATTTTAAATATTGTTATAACTTTGTATGGTCGCCGGCGACCATGTGGCGTGGTGAAAATATGATTTTACTTCTGACGCCATATGCCCGCCGGCGACCAAACGGCAACATACTTTTATTTTCCAAATTGTGTTTGTTTTAATTTTTGTGTAAATGAAATTATCAAAATGGCTAGCTCGAGCAGGCCAAAGAGGCAGCGTATCAATGATTGCATTAATGATGATGAAATAGTTAACGAACTTTTTTGTGATGAATTGAGTGATTTTAGTTATTTGAGTGAAATTGACGATTCAGATGCTGATCGTGATTATTTTCCTTCTGAATCAGATAATTCAGTAGCAGATTCGACTAATACAAGTAAGAAAACCTTATTAATTTTTATTTAATACTTATTATTAATTTTTATTTTAAATTTTTTAAATTTTAAATTATTATTTTTACTTTATTTTATTTTAAAATACGGAGATATATAATCATTATTTGGACCGGGACACATTTTTTTATTACGGAATTTTTTATTAATAATTTTAAATCAAATATTTTAATCTAGTTGAAATATTATTTTAAATTTTAGAGAATAATCAGGATTCCAATATTGAAAATAATCATAATGCATTTGCTACAGTTTGGTTTGATGTATCAGGAACATACCAAAAACCACTTATCTTCAATAAGACTCCGGGTTTCAAAATTGATATTCCTGATAATTCCTCAGCTTTAAATTATTTCAAGTTATTCTGTAGTACAGATATTTTTGAGCTTATGGTAGTTGAAACTAATCGTAACGCTGAACAGTTTCTTTCAAAGAGCAGGCTAACCAAGTCAAGTAGATTCTCTAAATGGTCACCAACAACTGTCGATGAAATTGAAAAGTTTATGGGCTTACTCTTATGGTTTGGTTTAGTTCAAATGCCGAGTTTAAAGAGCTATTGGAGTACCAAAATTAGATACAAAAATAACGTTGCTCCTAAAATAATGTCCCGAAATCGATTTGAATTACTCTTAAGATTTTGGCGCTTTGCGGATAACGAGGAAACCCCTGACAATGATCGTATCTATGAAGTTCATGATTTGCTAGAACGTGTTGTAAAAAATTATAAAAATGTCATGGAACCAGATGAGTACTTAGCAATAGATGAGTCAATGGTTCCATTCCGTGGTCGTTTGAAATTCAAACAATACATACCTGGGAAGGCTCATAAATATGGAGTGAAACTATTTAAAATATGTGACAAAAATGGATATACATATGATTTACAAGTATATGCTGGTAAGAACCAGGTAGATGGTAAAAGTCTAGCATTTAGAGTTGTAATGGAGTTAATTAGACCTTATTTAAATGTAGGACGCACTGTAGTTACAGATAACTTTTATACATCCATGCCACTGGCTCGTGAATTATTGAAGAACAACACACATCTGGTAGGAACATTGAGAACAAATCATGTGAAGTTACCTGAAGTGTTAAAAACAAAATTGAAAAATGGACAAATAATTGGAAAAGAAAGTACAGATGGGGTGGTAGTGGCGAAATGGCACGACAAACGAGATGTTGCGATGTTGTCTACCAAACACGGTATTGAAATTATCGATACAGGCAAAAAGAATCGAAATAATGAACCGATTTTAAAACCACAAATAATTATAGACTACAACTCTGGAAAGACAGGGATAGACTTATCCGACCAAATATCAAGTTATAGTTCTCCGATACGTAAATCAATACGATGGTACCATAAAGTGGCCACTGAAATTTTATTAAGTACATCGGTGGTCAATGCTTTTATTGTGTATAATATGAAGAAACTTCCAAACGAAAAAATTTCTATTACAAAATTTCGAGAAATGTTAGTAGATGAACTGTTAGAATTAGATCACTTAACCAACATATCTGAAGAGCCGTCAACTTCAAATAATAAACGTAAAAGAGTCAAACATGTTTTTGAAGAATCTGTAGAAAGGGACAACAGGAACAGGAAAATTAGAAAAAGATGCTTACACTGCTACTCACATAAAACCACAGCTTTAGGTTCAAAATCAGCTGCACTTGAAACCAAAAAGGTAAATACGCTTTGTTCAACATGTAAAATGTATACATGCATTGATTGTTTTAATAAAAATCATACAAATTAATTATTAGATAAAATTATTATTTTCATTTTATATAATTTAAAATTCTTGAGATCAACAATAAGGTACTAAAATTAAATTGTGTTTAATTTATCAGCTAAGCGACAATTATTCGTTTTTAAACATATTTTTATGATACTTTTTAATAATAACTAAACTACTTTTGTAATAACATTATTTTATTTAGTTACCATAAAATAAACATTAACAAGTTATAAAAAATGTCAGTATTTTAGTTGTGTCAATGTTTCATAAGCACCAATTTATTTCCAAATTTAACTATGCAAATGATATGTTTATTATAACAAATTTAAATTAAAAATTAAAAAAATGTTGTGTTTTTTTTTATACCAAAATATTTGTTATATTCTTCTCTACGCCATGGTACTGTTTAAAAAATGCATTATCGTAACGCCACAAAAACCATAAGCATTTGTTCAAATATGAATTTATGGTCACCGGCGGGTCATGTGGCGTGGTAGTAATGATCAACTATGGACGCCGGTGGGCATAAAAGTATAGAATTTGAACATTGCAGTATGACCGCCGGCTGGCATATGGCGGTTAAAGTGTTAAAAAACTGACTACTACAAACTTGACGAACGTAACGGAAGTGCGCGCGGAGAAACATAAGATAACTCGAATGTTACCCGTACAACCGTATACCACGCCGGTAATCATCACTCCTTTGATGCTATATAGACACGATGACATGTCGAACTTCAACAATAACACATTAAAATCTTAATAGCCTCTCTCGGACGCTAATTCCCGATGACTGTATATAGAGGAAACACCGTCCAGATGTCATCGTATAATACGGTATGGTAGATATAGTAGTATGAAACACATACCGGTTATGACACTCTTGATCAATTATTACCTTTTATTATCCGTAATTATTGTAAACTGGTTGGAGGAGTCCATGTGATCGTGTTGTACTGTTAACCGTATGTGAACTATTGATAAAATCGCGATTAGCGGTAATAGCGCGTAAATATTCCAAGACTTAAATCTAAAACTCCATACTATCTATCTATAAATTCTATACGACCACGAATAAGAAATAGCCTATTGTTGGAAAATTATATTATACTATTTTATTAATTATACTTAACACTTTATATTTAATATTTGGTTAGTATTTTTAACTTAATTTAATACTAAATCGATTAATAAACTTGTTCAGTTCTGCGATTTTTTTTATCTGCGAACTCGCAGATAAACGCAAATGACGGCGTAGGGCGATTAATGACGGAGCGGTAATACGGAAATTATTGTCCTCTCCTCAGCCCTCTTCGTCCAACAAACCAAAACATGTTACGATAGAACTTGTCGGGCGTCAGTTTCACTGAAACGGCGACCGTCGTCGAAATGACTACAATAATATTTCCTCGGAAATAACTATTTATAGATTGTGGCCTTCAATTTGTAATAATAAACAATGAAAACGATATTACATATTTTCAATTTAAATAAAAATATTTCTATACATTTTTATTTTTAAATAGTCATTTATTAACTATTTATTATATTTTAATTATTTATTTATTATTTCCAAATAGCTGTTTTTTTTTCAACGCATTCTCAAAGTCTCCCCTAATGAGCCGCCCCAGGTTCGCAGTAGGTATATAGTCGCTTCAGAACACGATAAATAAAAGTCTGCAGAGACGAGATAGCAAATGACCGCAAAGGCCGAGAATCCGGTGATGTACAAATATATACAAATCATTTTAATAATCGAGTACTTATTACCTACTTTACATCTTAGGTACTGGAATCCAAATTGATTTAATCGGTTTCGTATAATAATAACTAATCGAATTTAAATTTAAATTACATTCGTTTTATTATTTTTTTTGACAAGTTAATAACATTTTACCCATAAATGAAGTAATTCTACTTCAGAATTTATGATAATAATAAACAGTATTGATTTCACGATAGTGGTAAATGAAATGTAATTTATGATACAACATTTCTTAATATTTATAAATTTCAAACTGGTTTTATACCTCTAATATTTATAATATTATTAATGTATTTTAAATGCTATTTGTATAATTTGGAATAACTTATATCACTATGTCAGCCTATAAAAACGTAAAAACACGTCGTAAAATAAACAATGTAATTTAAATAATGAATATACTGGTTCAAATATTTATACAATTTTCTGTCCTATAAAATTATTGTGTGATCACTAATTTATAAAATTATATATTGTTTGACTTTTCACACTTATCCAAATATCGATATCAAGTTAAGAATTTCGGACGTTCCGATAAAGCTGATTCAAAAATAATTTATGAAACCATTTATATAAACTATAGATAATATTATGAATATATTTATATATTGTTACTTTTCGAATATAAATTAAAAATGATAAACGAAGTTATTTTTATATTGTTTTATAGAAACGTTATACCAAAATGTGCGTGTAGAGATTGTTGTGCATGACACTGTGCACACGTAATTATTTATTTAAACAATGTAACACGTTTTTTCGTTAACTTGAGGTCGTTGTACGAAAGATGGGTATTTAAAATAATCAAATACTTGTATTCTAAATCTTATAAAAATTATAAATATTTATTATTTAACAAAAGAAATAATTATACATTTAAAATAGCTTATTGTTAATAAGAAATAACAATTTAGAATGGGTTAAGATTATGTATTCGCAGCGATATGATTGAACAGATTCCACGACGAGCAATAATTTAATAAAAAGGTAAATGACCAGCCAACACTGTCCAACTCGTAACTAACTACATTCTGTAAATGTAAAAAAATTTAACACAAACCGTAGTTCATCGAAAACAGAGGCGTTCCCGGTTCCTTTACAATTTATTAGATATACGACCGCGAGTAGACTTTTTTCCTTGTTTTGAAGTGGAATTTTTTTATATTTTATTTTTTTTAATCAACTTGGTTGACTAGTAATTAATTGCACGAGGACTCAACGAAAGGCAATTATTTCGGTATAATTTAAAAAAAATCGTATTATAAAATTTATAAAAGTAAAGTCAATTAAAAAAGAAAAAAGTAAATTTAAAAAAGATGAAAAAAACAAAGACGAAATAAACAGTATTTAGTATTTTGTCTCGATAAAGATCTGTAATAATAATAAAAGAATCATAGGAGGAGTGGGACGCCTGAGATACGTGTTAAAATTATAAATTGTTAATTTTAATTATGATTTAAAAAAACCGTTGAGTAACCTAACCAAGCCGGGTTAGCCATTAGCTGACGAACTAATGAGTAGGGTTGACATAGTCAAATGGAAACCAGTATTTTTATTGCTTATACACTATTGTTTGTACACATAGGTACGAGCATAAAAAACAACACGAAAATAAAAACGCACCTGATTAAAGTTATAATTTACTATTCCGAAATTTTCAGTTCAAAATTCAAACGGGATTTCGGCGGTAATAGCCCGCAATGATTCAGTTCCAACTGGCGATCTCACGAGCTTCAGCTAATCGGCCTTGAACACGATACGTTTAATTATGCAAAATTGAGGACATTTCAATTGACTTCGCGATTGGGATAAAAATGTATTACACCGAGAGAATATGGTAGTGGTGTAAGTGCAACAGTGCCCACTTTAATACATCTTCCTTTGGGAGATCTTAAACATTGTTTTCCAAGTACATTATTTACTGCTTGTTATATATATTTTAACGATGATAATATTATTATGCATCTTTCGTTATTAATTCATTTTTAGACCATTTTTTTAAACGTTTTCCGTTCATTTTGTTTTAATAGATAATAATTATCAATTATTGTACATCATATACAGCTTAAAAATTTTAATTTTATTTATTTATTAATATTTTGTAAAGATAATTTTTGTCAACATTGACGGATATACATCAACATTATTCAAATTAATTTTTTTTTTTTTATCGTTAATGTAAATGTAAATTATAAATGAGGTGCTTAATAAAATAATTAATTTGATAAAATAATTTTTATAGGTCGTTTTTGCGGTAAAATAATTTTTTTTAAGGGCACTATTAGTCTTGTAAAGTATTCAAATAAAAGTATTTGAATACTTTTTTTTTGTATTTTTTATTCACTATAAAAATACTTTTATCTGAACTTATAAAATTGTTTCAAACTTGGGACAATATTGCAATTTTTAAATTTTAAATCGTAGATTTAATACAGTATATAATAAATTATGAACCATAGTTTTTCTCTTCAAAAAAAAATTTTCTTAATAAAATAAATAAATAAATACATTTTTCTAATGGATATCATTATTTTTAAATTATGTAGGTATATAAAAGATTACATTGGAATTATGGTGTACTATAGTCTGTATGTATTTACTTAATATAATGTGCGGTGTATTTTAATATTTTATTAATAAAAATATTAAAATCAAGGGAAATTTAAATGAAAACGTGCATTTTTTGAATACAATTGGTATTCACAATTCAATAATAACTATATATGAATATTTGGTATATTAAATATTAACTGATATATGTAATATGTAATATTTAGTATTTATTTGTTCATTTACTTTATGCATTGTATAGTAAAATTTTCCATCAAACATTAACTTTCAAACTATTCCAAAATTAACATAAATTGGCAAAAAAAAAATATTTTATAAATATTCGAATACTTTAAGTACCCGAATACATTTTTTAAGTATTCGAATATATATTCTGAATACAAAATAAAAGTATTCTTTACAAGACTGATAATTATTTTCTAGAGCATTTTTCGAAGGTTTATGGTGTTTTCAATACCAGCCTTACTTATAACTTATATGCACAACATGAAAATTACAAATGAAGAAACTCAGTGCAAATCTCTATGCTTGATGGATGTGTCGACGTTTATATCAACAAGACAATATTAAATAAAAAAAGCTATCTCTCCGAGTTCCGTACACGCGGTTTCAAGGAAAAATCGATTATCTATAAAGCCGGGTCCACACCAAATGCGCAAAACGTTTTGCTATGTTGCTACCATGTTCGGCGCTTTTGGTATGGATCTAGTCCACGCACGAACAAGCATGTTCATGCATGTTGCGCGTTTGTTCGGGTTGATATGGGAAATGCGCGGTGTTCGGCGCGTTTTGCTTATCTGGTTTGGACGAGAAATTGTCAGTGTTGTATTATTGCTGCTACGGTGAATACGGAATTGTGTGTTATTTTAATAATAATTATAACAAACAAATAGAAATAATTAATAAATAAAAAAAAAAAGGTTATTAATTAATCATGAGCTGCAATTCAGAAAATACTTGGGATCAAGACAGAGTTATCCAACAAGTTTTTAAAATGACCCGTGTTATGACCTGTAAAATCAGCTAATAATTGTGTACCACTATAAATTTGTCTACTCTGTAAAACAGGAGTCTCCCAAAATCGGCGTCGTTTACGGTTTTTACTTTCTGTTTTTTTTTAAGTAGACTATATAAAACAATAAACGCAGCACTAGTGACTTGATCGGACATTTTACTAGTCAAAGATAATTTATAAAAAAAATTGAAAACGAAATAGCGGACAATTGCACTTTTTGAACGGCACAAACACATTGACGAAAATCGGAAAACATATGATCATGTTACAACATACATTTCTACGCTCAGTATGGACGCCTGTCCTCGCGAGAATGTTGCAGGCGATAAAATGCTGCAGCTATGTTACAGCAACGTTGCGCGCAGAGGCGCGTTTGGTGTGGACCCAGCTTAATATCAATCGTTACAAATTTTAATGACTCTACAATGTAGTTATACTGTTCATTTTTTTCCGTCATTTAATTTTAACTTGGTGGAAATGAGAGAAATTGAAATGTATTGGAGTAACACAACATTATTTACAACTTCATTTCGTAATATAATAAGCAGGAATCGTTTTCAATTACTAACATCAATGATTCATTATTCAAATAATGAAACAGCTGACAAAAACAATCGTTTATATAAACTAGGGACTATAACAGATCATGTAATGATTAATTCTAATAATTGTATGACTCCTTCAGAGGTGATGTGTATAGATGAATCTGTTATACCATTCACTGGAAGATTACTTTTTAAGCAATTCAATAAAAATAAACGCCACAAGTATGGAATAAAATTATTTAAGCTCTGCATACCTCCGAATTATACAATTTGCATTAAAGTATATGCTGGTAAAGAAGCTGCACCTCATGGAAGTGTTGGTACAAATATTGTGTTGGAACTAGCTGAACCTTTTTTAAATTTTGGTAGAACTATGATCGTTGATAACTGGTACCCAAGTATAGAACTTGCAGAGCAACTTGGAGAACAAAACACATACCTTATTGGAACATTAAGAAGTAACAGAAGATCAAACCCAAAAGAAATAGTTAAAAGGAAGTTAAAAAAAAGGTGAAGTGTGTAGTATACGCAGCAATACCAATGTTATGGTTTTAAAATGGAGAGACAAGAGGGAGCTTCTCATGTGCAGTACTAAGACTACTAATACAATGGTTGATGTAAGAAGTCGTAATGTTGCACAAAAAACCAGTTACAGTTATTGAATATAACAAAGGAAAAGCTTCAATAGATCTTGCAGATCAGAAAGCATCATACGGAAATCCTCTGCGTAGGTCATTAAAATGGTATCGAAAAGTTTTAGTAGACATACTTTTAAATGTCAGTGTAGTCAATGCTTCATACATCTTCAATATTGTCACTGAAAGTAAAATGTCAATAACACATTTTCGTTATTGTTTAGTAGAAAGTTTAATAAAAAAAAATGAAATTGTACACAGTCCACTGGCTGAAAAACATGAATTAGTCCCAGTCAATCGAGGTAGATGTTATAAATGTTACATCAAGACATCAGCTGATAAAGGTAGAAAATTTGCTCAATCACATTCTTTAAAAGTTAAAACAAAGTGCATTCCCTGTAACAAGTACTTATGTCTGAGTTGTTTTAACGATACACACCGTTGTGCTTTAAAATAATTATTTTTATTATTATTTTATAATTTTGTTATGTTATATTATTTCATTCAAAGACTGTAATGAACCATTTTTTTTTAAATATTACTTGTTAGTTAATTTTGTTAAAATTGTTATTTTCTTTTATTGTAAAATATTTTATTATGAAAAAGTTGATATTTTTTTTTATATTGTTTCTTATGCTCTATATAAAAATAATAATTATATTAACTGTTATGATTCATTATATTATTATTTATAAGATACATGTGTAAGTTTACTAATGTGATAATTACAAATATAAAGACTGCATTGAAAATTATCTTTTTATATGAATACCTAATCAGGTTAATTCTTAATTATATAGTATATACAGAAAATTCAAATTTTATACAACTATATTTATTTACATTTATGATAGCAAATGGTTCTATATAAAAATAATATTTTTGAGATCTGTAATGGAATCTCAGTTAAAATAAAAAAAAGTTTTTGAGATCTCATATTGAATCTCAGTAAGATGGTTATTTTCAAAACAATCAAAAAATCAATCCCCAGTGCCATGAGACTCAATATGAGATCTCACGTCCTAAAAATCCAAAACCCTGTCTAAACTCTTTTATTTTATGTCACTAAAATAACTGTAAAATTTCAATATCAAATAATAAAGTAAAGTACCATATCATTTTTGAAAAGTTTGCTGTAAAAACTTGTGGCAGCCACGTAAAAGTTTGTGAGACCCCAAATTGGGTCTCATGGCAGCCAAGTTGTTACAAATGTGCTTATAAGGGGTAGGTATGATTTCATGAAATTATTATCGTTTTCCAAATTGTTGGTAAGTTTATTTTTGTTACATGAAGAGGCATATTTGTTAAGCTTTTTGGTATTATCTTTGTTGATATGTATATTTAGTATATTTGGTTCATGTTCTGGATTAAAATAATTCTTGTCGGTGGTGGTAATTTAATTTTTATAAATGTTTTTAGTTATCTCTATAAAATTTGCATCTTCTGTAACCAACTGGACGAATGCTTTCGCGGCCAACATATTTTTGAGAGACTTCTTTTTATTATTATTATTATTTTCTGACCCTGACGTTGGTCACCCGCACATTTGACGTATTTGGGTGGTAATTGACAACATTTATTTGTGTATAAGAATCATTGAAAATGTGTGCATTGATATATATATCTTTGAATGGTGTTCTTAGTTCGACTATTACTACATAGTATAACAATCTATTTAATGAATAAATTCCAGCTGACAATTTGGATTTTATAACAAAGACATAGAGACGCTGGAATATAATATATTTGGGGGGGGGGGGGTAAACTGAGAGTAGCCTCTAATCGACCACTACTATCATACTAATTTAAAAATTTTTTTCATGACAACAGTTATAGTTTTCCTGGTAGGATAAAATAACAATTCAAGTTATTTTAAATTACTCATCAACCTTATAAATAGGTAGTTGTAAATAAATCAGTAATTTAAAATCAGTCAAAAAGACATGCAACTAAGAACCACGTATCATAATGACAATAATATTACGCAATAAGGACTACTGACTAGGCATAAGCTGTACGCACTACACACGACAGTATCAATACTATAGAAACCAGTGGCGTATATAGGTTTTCATTTCGGAGGGGGCCGATTATGTATTTGATTTTTGGATGGAAAGGAAGGAGGAAGCACAATATTACGAAAAAAATTACTTTAGCACTATAAGACTTCTCGACAATCTTTATACCATCAGAAAAATAAGAAATTCAATTTTTTTAATGATTTATTATTTTTTAAAAGTATAAAAACTACATTGTAATAAACAAATTTTTTATTAGAGTCACTCAAAATTCACCACATATTTTCTTAAAAGAACAAACATATTTTATAAATATAAAATTTTAAATTATCGCATAAGCAACATTCTCAGTGTCGCGACAAATTTTCAGAAACCCCCAGCATTAAGACATATCCATGTTAAAAATAACAATCTTTAACAATGGTGTTTTTCATTTCGGAGGGGGTCCGGGCCCCCTCGGCCCCCCCCATAAATAAGCCACTGATAGAAACAATACTTTTGTCGAAAATAGACAAGGTGCATAAGTGTAAATTGTAATAAAATAGAAATATTAATGTTGATAACACGTTTGCTTTTAACATTTGTTCTTTTTTTTTAAATAGCTCGGACGGATGAGGACAGATTCTGTATGGCACTGTAGTCTTATCTTCAAATCCATTTTTCACTAATAGACAGAAATACTGTGTTAACAGATAATCCCATGGTATATTTAATTAATTTAATCTATGATTTTAGTCATAATAGATTATTATTATTACCGAAAATATTATATATACCCAATCCAAATTCTTCTCCAAGCTGTTCCACATAAAGTATCAACTAAGTTCGTACCTATATTTGGAGGGGCGAAATATACTCTTTGCCCCTCCACAAAAAAATCCGGAGACACCTGCCCCTTTTGCCCCCCCCCGGGTTCCGGCGTCCCTGCAGGGACATTAAATACCTATTTGTCTTTTGAATCGGTTTTGAAGTACCTATCGGTCTTTTGAAATTAAACGCTATGAAAATAATAACATTCGAATGAGAAGCTTTTTAAAATAAATACAATTTTGTTAAACCAAACTATGGTTCAAATATGCATTTAAAATATAAAATGTTGCTCTTTTTGTGAAAACATCAGTGATATTTATAGAAGAGTTGTTTTACATAAGTGTAAAAACAATGAACACATCTTTGACGTACCTGTTAACGACGATATTGATTCGTTTTCCCAATACGTCGCAAGGCTAGGGCTTCGTGTCAAACTTGCTCATGGCGATTTTAGACTCTCGGAACACGGACCGTGACGAGAGTAAAAATCTCTGTTTAATTTTACTTAATACAAACGTTGTCCACGTTGACACCTGGAACATAAGCGAACACACGCGTGTTTATAAGTTGGACGTGATATGGAGGAAGTGCCATTATTGATATCATATTTAGATATTATATTAGATTTTAGATAATACAAGAAATTTATTTCATGTGAGATTTAATGGAAATTAATAACAAGTAGGCACAGTTATATTTATTTTTATAGTAACTATTTTTTTCATTTAATTAGTGTTCAGATCAATATGTATGAGAATTTTTTTTTTTTATTACTTGGCTAGAATACAGAGTATGATGGAGGAGGCTGTTCAATGTGAACACATATTTCTATGATAAGACTAGATAAGGTACCACGCCCGAACTAACCACCTCTAAGGAGCATAAGAAAAATATATTTCTAGGACGCCAACCATATTTGTGCATAATCACTTAAAAAAAAAATGGGGGTCTTTCCTTGATGGTTTTATTTACTAAATACCACTCGAAGATGTTAAACATAGATCAATATGTGACAATATGGTGACAAAAGGCTTTTCGTCAGCCCTGAAACCAGGGGTGTATTTAGACTTACTTTTATGGGGAGAGAGGGGCGGAACGACTCAAATTTTTTCTTCAATTGAGGCTCAAAATTTACAAGTAAAATTTTTGGTAGTTTTTAAATCAGGCGAATCCTTGATATATGTGGTTTTTTTTTTTTTTACCTAATACCGAATCCAATTACAATCGAATTTGTGTAGTTCTTTCTTAACACCTGTATGTGTTTTGAAAGTTACGTTTGTGTTTTATTCAATTTTTCACTGAGTATGGACTCGACAAAAAACCCAATTCATTACATTCAACATTGACCGTGATGTTACCACGGATCATTGGTACTGATACTGATAAAATATAATACATACATCATTATACGCGTCCGTTCGCCTTCAATTACTATATTTCAATATGTTTTTCTGTAATTTTTCTTTTCACTCATTCGTATTTTATGACACACATTTTTGTAGAAAATCAAAATTGTTAACTAATACGATTTCGTTATAAAACGATACACATTAAAAATAATTTTAAATGTGCTTCTCACAAATAATCGATTCCTTAAATACGGATTCAGGGGAGGCGATTGTCCCCTTCGCCCTCCTAAAATACGTCCTTGCTAGAAGCATAAGAATAATAATATGAATCATATTATATTGTATACATTTTTCTGTTTGGTACATTTTAGTATTACCTATCCTAAAAATGACGATCATGTTTATTTACTCAGTAATACTGTGATAGATGATAGTTAAATATACGAGTAGTATTGTATAATGTTGTCTAATTTTTTTTTTTTTAGCTTTTACGAGCCATTTAGGCTCTTTGCTTCTAACACCAGTTTTCCCCAAATATCTCTTGCGTAGGCTAGATCTAAGTTTCCATTCCAATCCAGCTTTAACTCCTCTATATCTCTTCTAACTGCATCTAGCCATATTTTCCTTTGGCGTCCCCTTGGTCTTTTCAGATCTATTTGATTCACCATAACCATCTTTATAAAGGACTCATCAGCTCTCCACGCATGCTCAGTCCAAGCAAGTCTTGAACTCCTTACGAACTGCACTATGTCCTCTTTTGAATATAGATTCTTCAAATCCTCATTTGACCTCCTTAGCCATTTTTGCTCCTTGTTATCGAAAATAGGTCCATAAATTTTTCTCAAAATTGTTCTCTCAATGACGAGGAGCTTTTTGTAGTCCCCTCCAGTTGTGGCCCATGTATTACAACCATAAATAGCAATTGGTCTTAGATATGTTGTGTACAGTTTCTCTTTGGTTTTTCTAGATAGTAACTTAGATTTAAACAATGGCAACATAGCAAAGTATGCTTTGTTAGCAGACTGTAGGCGTAGCTTAATTTCTTCGTGCATGCAATTTGTATTATTTACATTAACGCCTAGATATTTAAAACAAGCTAACTTGTTGAAAGGTGAGACCATCCACTTCCAAGTTTTTCATGTCCTCTTCGCTTTTCGTCTTCCTTGATAAAAACATGTATTTGGTTTTTTCTTGGTTAAGTGACAGACCCATCTGCTTACTAGCCTTTATTAGATCAATTAGTGTCTGAATTACATCTTGTCTAGTGTCTCCAAGGAGAACCAGGTCATCTGCATAAGCTAGGCATGTATACCCCTCATTCACTTCCATTCTTTGTCCTCTAGGTACACTCCTTATGATTTCTTCCAAAGCAAGGTTGAACCATACCGGCGAGAGGGCGTCTCCTTGTCTAAGTCCGTTTTTAACTATAAAAGGTTCCGAAATGTCTCCCATTACCCGAACAACATTTTGGGTATTATTATTGCACATTTTAATTAATCTTACAAGTTTTTCTGCGATTCCAAATTTCTTTAAAGCAGTCCACAATTTTCTGCGGTTTATATTATCGTAAGCTTGTTTAAAGTCCACGAATACTAAATGAATATCTTTGTTATACTCATGATCAGGGTTCGGGACTTATAGCATTTGCATATCCATCATAAATGATGTAAAACATAGCAGAGTGATATATAAATATGTTTTAAAGTACGGAGAATTCAAATATGAAATTTTATTTTGCATATTTTTGCATATTTTTTATTTTTTATTTTTTTTTTTTTTTTGTTATGTTAACGCATATTTCACGATTTTATACGATTGATGGATAATATTATTGTTCAAAATGTAATAATTAAAATTTTGAACGATTAATTACAAAAAATTGTTTTAAGTGTAGGAATACAATTTAATATGTAGCTATCTGTCACAAAAATGTTGCACATGAACGTGATTTATAAATACTCAATAAATCGAAAACCATGTAGTTATCTGAGATGGTTAATTGGAAAACGTCCGATATGCGTACTTATCTACAGGCTACATTCGTATCGCTCGACAAATGATGAAAATAATCTAATTTATTGTGTGATCGATAAACTGTACTGGTACACCGCAATTATTATTAGTTCGTTATTTGTCGTTGTTAATTCGAGTTCAAGTTCGATTCATAGTGTGCCTGTGCGTTTAATTGTTTTTATTTTCACAAAATTTGTTAGGTATAACAATGCCAAAGGAAAAACAATCGGTATGTGGTCGTTTAAGAAGTTACGTTATAGAATTTGGTCCTGATACTTTTTCCATAGTCGGGAATAATTTATTTTGTAAAATATGTGAAATTCGAATAAGTTCAGAGAAAAAATTTAATGTTAGCCAACATATTAGTACCGATAAACACCAAAAAGCTCTCAAAAGATACAAAGATCAAGAACAGAAAAAAAAAA
>NW_020272876.1:405185-519220 GCF_003268045.1 Sipha flava
TATAATTATACTTGAATTACAATTTTTTTATACTTATATGAAATAAAACCTTTTTTTAATGACTTTTTAAGTGCTATTTTTTTCTTTTTTAGAGCATATTTTTAAGTTTATTGGGTCATATATAAGCGCATATTTTAGTGCTTTTTAGTGCTATAAGTCCCGAACCTTGCTCATGATGTTTTTCTAGGATCTGTCTTATAGCAAAAATATGATCTGTGTTTGATTTTCTCTTCCTAAAACCACACTAGTAGTTGCCAATAATTTCTTCTGCATACTTTTGTAATTTTCCTAGCAAAAGAGACGACTAATGTTGTCTAATGCTGAATTAAATTTTTTTTTCTGCATATTTTCGCATATTTTGAACATATTATGTTGCTATAATGTTGTTATAATACATATTATTGCTATTGAATAACATCTCACAAGTTTTTGAGAGAATAACTTAATAACATGATAATATTAGAAAACAAACATACATCATGATACAACATTAAATATTTAAATTAGCACCACAATTTCACTTTCATCCTGGTCATAAACATACTAGGGTTCTGATAAATACTCAAAGCTGGGCAAGTTAGTCATTTTTTTCAACTAGTAGAAGTTTAGTTTTTTTTTTTTTTTTTTAAATCAGAAAAAAATGTATTTAACAATATACATATTAAATAAAACATTCGATTCATTTATCTATCTCCTATAAGCTTATGCTTGAGTTGGATATAGAGAGTTATAAAGCGATAAAATTAATTACATAGTATCATATAAAAATAAATATAACATTAAAAAAGAATAAATAATTATCAGGAACAAATACAAATAAAGATAAAATATCACAAATTGGTATAAAAATAATCATAAGAAGACATTTAACATTTATTACATTTATAATCTTATTTTTAGATAGTATAATAATTAGTAACCCTAGTACATGTATTAAAGTTTTTCCATGTTTGTAAATAACCAATCAGATATCAATTTTTTTGCATACTTAGGTGTTACACAAATTATATTTTTTAATTCATTATTCATGGATTTGAAGATAGTAGGACCTAGATAGTCCAGAAATCTTTGACCATATGAGGTATTTGTGTAGGCTACAAGGATACTACTTTTTTTATATTAAGCCAAGAATTTATATTTTTAACTACCCATAATATTGCAAATTTTTGGTAAATTAATTTAAAAGGCAAAACGTTTAACTCTTTATAGTTATGTACAGTTGATCCTACTAAATCTTTTTTACCCAGACATACTCTTATTATTTTATTTTGCTGAAGCTGTAGCAGTTTAATTACATTAGCAGTTGTATCACCCCAAATCTTTATACCATATGGAGAACTGCTTGATAAAATGACATGTATACTATTCTGATGAGGTGCTTAGGTAAAACTGAATGGAGTTTATAAAAATTATGTAATGAAATACGCAAGCGTTTAAGTAAATAATTTATGTGCAGATCCTATCTCAGATGTTTATCAATAGTTATACCTAAATATCTGATACTTTGAACTCTTTGAATTTTTTTACACGTATTATTGTTAGTACACTTTTCAGTATTTTCACAAAAGTGAATTTTTAAGTCACTTAGAGGGATTTGAGTACTATTTATAGTGAATGTCATATAAAAGGTCTTACTGGTATTTAATGACAATTTCCTATTTGTTAGACTTCGAACAACTTTATTTAGCCCATTTGTTGCTTTGTCGTGAACAGATTTCCATGTCGAGTCTAAAAAGAGCAAACATATATCGTCTGCATATGTGATCATCAGGCCATCTATTTTAGTATTGGAAACATTATTAATATATAATATAAAGAGGATTGGTCCAAGCACACTTCCCTGTGGTATACCACAGACAACACTTTTTTTTCACCTAGTATACCATTTATGTTAACTAATTGTAATCTATTTTCTAGGTAACTAGTTAACCAAAGTAGACTTTTGTTTGTTATTCCAAAAGTTGGAAGAATTTTTATTAATTCAATATGATTAACTGTATCAAAAGCTTTTTTTAAGTCTAAAAAGATTGCTAATGTTTTTTCACCATTGTCTAGAGAATTACTTATAAACTTAGTTACATTATATAATGCATCCTCTGTACTTAGACCTGGTCTAAAACCAAATTGATTATTCGAAAGTATGTTGTTAGATTCAAGGTATTTCATTAACCTGTTTTTAATGATTTTTTCTAACAGTTTGGCAAAATTAGAAATCATCGATATTGGTCTATAGTTATTTATTTCAGTTCGATTTCCTCCTTTAAATAATGGAGCTACTACAGCTATCATAAATTTTTCAGGAAATAAACAGTATTTAATACTTAGATTATATATATATATATATAGAAGTGGGCCTAGTATAGAATTAATTATGGTTTTTAATAATTTTACAATTATTTTATCAAATCCGGCAGCTGTATCATCTTTCAGAGTTTTTAAAGTTTGCAAGATATCTGTTTCTGTTATTTTTTCATTAATAATGTTTTCATACGAGTTTCCATTGAGAGGAACGACTTCCTCTGTAGGATTATCTTCTACTATATTATTTTCAGCTAATTTACTGTCTATATCGACGAAAAAAGTTTTGAAAATATTTGCGATATTTTGCGGTTCGACTGTGGAATTTAACATTTATTTATTTATTAGTATTGAATTGATTTATTTTATAAAGCTTTATTTAAGTATTATAGTTTTTGAAACTGTCCGAATTCCTAACTTAGTTAGAAGTTAGTTTTTTTATAGATTAAAAAACTTTTTTTATTGAAATGTAAATAATAAATAATCTAACTTAAATTATTGATTAAAACTGAAAAATTGAATTAAACACCTAATAATTTGATCAAAATGTTCTAATTAGGTAAGTTATAATTTCAATTAATTATTGGTATATCATTAATCAATTATTAGACCATAAAGGATGAAACAAAATAAAAAATATATATATAACAGTATGATAACTTAAAATATTAATATTAAATAAGAATACATGCATATTAATATTGTAATATATTGACTCTTTTTATTTCTAAGCCTAAAACTACATCACATGGTGAAATCTAACCGTGCCGATAAATACTTCTCGGGCACATATGCAATAAATGTGATTGCGATAATCAAACGCGTTAATGTTGGGAAAAAAAACCAACAGTCCTGATTTTTGTTATTTTCTTGGTCCGCATTCTTTATTTTCTTCAAATGCCAAACGGCCATTGACAGTTATTAATTAGTTTCAATTTTCAGCGAATAATAGCACTTTACAATTTAACGATCCGAAAATTACGGTCAACAATTCAAAACACGACGCCATCGGACAAAAAAAAAATGGCGTCGTAACGGTGCCAACGGTCGATATTTTGTTAAAACACGATGAAAAATCAAAAGCTCCGTTTCGACAGAACGAAGGGACATCTGCGAAACGAAGATACTCTCAATGAGTGGTAAGTGTCAGCAGCAACGAATTAGATTCTTTTTTCAAGTACAAAACTATATGACATAGTGTGATCGTTAACTGTGCCGATTTTCAAAACCTCGGACACATTTACGATAAATGTGATTCCAACAATCAAACAACGCGTTAACGTTGGAAAAAACCAATAATCATCTTTTATTTTTTTTTTTCATTCGCATTAATTTTTTTTTTTTTACAAGCCAAACGGCTATTTATAATTATTGTTTGGTTTAAATTTTCAGCGAATAATAGCACATTCAAATCAATAGTTCAAAAATTACAGTTAACACTTCAAAACACGACGCCGTCGAATGACCAAAAAAAAAATGGCGTCGTAACTCCACCAGCGGTCGATATTTTGTTAAAATACGATGAAAAATCAAAAGCTCCGCGTCAACAAAACGACTACATACTCTCAATGAGTGGTAAATGTCAGCAGTAACGAATTAGATTAATTTTTCATCCGACTACCCGACGCACTCCAAACGACTCGAAAATTACCTACCTACTGCACATTTTAATGGAATCAGAATATAACGAGACCATCAGGCGTTCTAGTGGTAAAAACGAAAACGTAAAAACAACGATGAAGATATCCACTCGGTTTAGGTTCAAGTATTATTGTTTTCCATAAATAGCAGAAACAAAAATAAAAAAGTTACAATTCAGCCGAACCACACGAGGACGGGCGACGAGCAAATGAAAAATGAACGATAACTGGTGTGCGGAAGTCGACCATTGTCCCACGATTGAAACGCCAAAACAAAAATTGCGAACCGTACATAACCCCAAAAATATGCGATTGATCACTCGTTATCGACCAGCCGGACGATAGGGCCGCGCTAGTATGCCGAATTTACACTTGTTCTACCAACAGATCGTGCTTTCTTATTACTATTATTTATTTATTTTTCCTTATCAAGATAAAGAATGCATTGAAGCGCGAATTCGTTAACAGAAAACGAGCCTCCGTCTCACAGTGGTATGAACTGTCTATCAATTATCAATATTTCAGCAATATTTTATTGGAATTTATAACATCGCTATGCGAATCGCATACATGTGAACAAAAATAATTGTTGCAACACTTAATGCCCTGTTTTGTTGACATCTATGAAACAGCCATAGGTATATTTTTTGAAACATTGGTGCAATATTTCACTGGAATATAAATTTAATGTTTTCAAGTAATGTGGGTGTATGGAATGTCAAAAATTACGTGCATATAATGTTATATAAATACATGTTAAAAAATAAGTATCTTACCTATAATGAAAAAAATTAAAAATACATGATAAATAATTTCGTAAACAATCTTCAATTGCCAGTCATACATTTCAGATAAATTTGAGTTGTATGTTGATTTATTCGGACCTTTACCATCTGGATGATATACCTTCAAGTATAATTTAGTTATACTCGATTGTTTCACTTAATTTGTATGATAAATACCTAAATATATTAATTCCTACAGGGTACCAAACATTATGTACCTAATGACCAGAATTAGATGACCTATTTTGCCATGACAATCATTATTATAATGACGATATATACGATCGATGGATTTACGCATACAAAACTGATGTATGTATTTGTTAACTGATTATTATTATTATATAAATGTACAAAACATTTTAAATTGTTTTTTAATAATTTATTTCCAAAATATTTAAAATACAGGACTTCCACTAGTATGAAATAGTATGAATATAATATTATTAATATAATTTATAGGTGTAAATGAATTCACTTCCTCATAATAATATTATACAACGCACATATAGTGTAATTCACACTGGTTCACGTTATTAGTTATCCGGAGTTAAATTGTATATTAGTAATTTAAAACAGATACACATTGACTCGGACAAATCATGTGTTTTGAACATTATAAAAAATAAATACTACTTATTAATACTGTCAAATAATTTATTTTGAACATCCGTAACTCGTAATGTACGTAATGTGCGTCTGACTTGGGTGCAACGAAACATTAAATCGAAACCACCAGTATCATTAGTACAATGGAAACATTCCCAAGAGAACTGATTCATTTGATGAAAGCGAATATATGTAGCTACACGTACATGTAACGTTTAGAAATTAACATTCAAGTAAGCATCAACTTTCCATATAGCAATTGAAATAAACACTCGATTGCGACGCACTCTCCCCATTAATCTTTAATCCAGTACGGAGGAAAGCAGTCTGAGGGATGAACACTACATTGTGAGTAGGGTGCATTATTAAACAAATCGACAATGTAGAGACCCCTTGCGTTCACATACGGTGTATTTCAATGTTTAGCAATAACGCAACAATTGAATAAAATTGACAAATGCAGTGGGGGAAAAAGTAAAGTTATATTTGAAACTATTGTTTACTCTACAGCCATGACTACGAGTCGCAATGTTGCGGTTGTTTTACGGGGTAAAACTGAATAATTACGAGAATAATAATACGCTGAATAATCATGTATGTCTAATACAACCAACCAAAAATCATTAGTAAAATTAATAATATTAATTCATTGATTTTTAACAATTATGCGTTTGTTAAAACAATAATAATTATGTTATATTTATTAAAGCATTGTTGAATGTGTTAACGATATATTTAAAATAAAGATTTTCAATCATTCAATTTAACAAGTAAACATATTACAAATTAAGTTAATTTAATTAACAGAATAAGTTTATTAAATCGAAAGACAAATTATTGTTTTAATACTAATATGTTTAAATAGTAGGTGCCAAATATATTTAATGAAGTAACTATACGTGAAGTTTCTACAATGATATGTTTAAAGCAACTTTATATTATTTAAAGGTTTATCGTACCTATATAGAAAAAATTTTTGATTTATAGTTATTACCCTTTCATCAGATAGGATATTGGATTGTATCATATATATATATATATACAGTGGCGTACTCACGAGGGAGGGTTCATGGGGTTTGAACCCCCTCCATTGGCCGTATTTTTTTAAAATTATTCCAATAGTTTAATAATAATTGATTATAATTTAGTGGTTTATACTAGAGATGTAAGCTCGGTAAATTTTTACCACGTAAATTTACCGGTAAGGTAAATTACCAGTAAATTTACCAATTATTTTTTTACAGGTAAATATTATTTTACCGAATATATTAGCATGTGACACCTTAAATTATACGTCTTAACGAGATGAATATTCTTAATATATCAATATAATGGAATAGTTGATATAATATAACTTAAAACATTAAACGTTCAACATGCTCACAACTACTGATAGTGTACTACACTATTACATTTACATAACATATTATCATACTAGCAATTATTATCGCTATTAATAGTACGGTTGTAGACATAATATTTATTTACAGCCGTGCTATTAATAAATTTGATTTTATTGACATCGGCACATCGCGGCCTATGGACTATGACAGTATCACTTGATTCATGGCTGTAGATACTATTATCAACTTTTATTATTTAAAACTTATTGATTTTACATTAATTTGCTTAATAATTTACTTTTTATTTAATTTGTGCCATTAAATATTAAAAAAGTTAAAATGAAACCGCAAGAAATTAAAAAGAAGTATTTTATAGAAGTTAAAAACAAGCGTTATAAATATGTATTTTGTAAACAAACATACAAAGAAAATGTGATTAAGAATGGTGTTACATTTTCAATCTTGTAAGAAAGTTCCTTCGTCCATTAATAAGACAACACCAAATCAGCTTGGTAAGTAAGAATTGGCCTAATTTTTTAAAATACTACACTTTTACTAAACTAAGCTACACTACCTATTAAACTATTAATTAAAAATAAAAATATGGTAATTACATTTTTACACATACCTAAAAATACAATTTAAGACCATTTAAAAATTATGTAAGTATATTGATGTGTTTTATTATTTTAGATACTTATTTTTTGCAACATCAAAATGAGAGTTCCTTGAATAGTAGAAGTGCTATTAAAAATATCCAGGACCAAAATTCTAATTTAAAAGAAGGAAATATAACATCATTTATGGATGGAATGAATTCAAACGAACAAGTAAGAATATTATTACTTTTTAATATAAATTAAAAAGTAATAATAATATAATAATAATAATTAATAATATTATAATATTTAATAATCAATATAAATTGATTATCTGTTACTTTACTTAATTTTATAAATTTTAAATCATGAAGATAAAAATGGATTAAAAATAAATATTCTAGAATTTATAAATTAACCATATTATACATACAAATACAGCTATAGCCAACTTATCTATTAAATATTAGTTAAATTTTTAATATTTTTGCATAGGTATTTATTAATATGACAATTTATAAAATCCAATACTTTTATAACAATACTTATAGTTATGAATATTAAATTATAATTATTAAACAAGTATATCTTTATACCTTTATACATAATAATTTTTGTCCATTTTTATAAATTATTGTATTAGTTAATATACCTAATAACTCTTAATTATATTGTTGAATTTAAAATATTTAAATGAAATCAATAATATTATGAAGATAGCATTGACTATAAATACTATATTATAGTATTTATAAATAATGATAATAGATATCAACTTACTGTATTGTTAGTTAGATATCTGAAATTTGTAAGACTTACTATATTAAAAGAAAAATAAATAAATACTTAGTGTATATAACTTAGAAAACAGTTTTTTTTTTACATACCAAATAACTTTTTAAAAGTATATTTATTAATTATTATTGACTAAATAGAAACATTTATGGAAACTTTTGGCAACAGCTATATATTCAACAGCAACTTAATTTTCCATTGTGGAAAATGATTATTGGATTACATTTTTTAAAGATTTAAGGCCAAGTTTTATTGCTCCATCAAGACATCTTATATCTAATAAACTTCTTGATGATGAATATATACAGATGTCAATTAATGTAAATAAAAAAGTTAATGAAGCTTTTGTGTTTGAAATACAGATAGACGGCTGGAGTAATATCAGGTATATTAATTGATACTATTTTAAATAAAAATGTATATCTAATTATATTTTATTATTTATTTTAGAAATGAACCTAGTATTATTTCTAATTATAACCTATTATTTCTACTGAAATAAAAAATTTAAATCCTTTCACTTGGTGGAAGGGAATATGTGGTAGTTCTTATTTAAACAAAATTGCAGTAGCAATTTTATCTTTGCCTCCATCTTCTGCTGCTAAAGAAAGGTCTTTCAGTACATTCTCATTAATACACACAAAATAAATGAAATAGATTAACAAATGAACATGCAGCAAAATTACTTTATATTCATCAAAATAGAAATAATTTTAAAAATCAAGTATTCCTAAAAATAAACCTTGCAAAGAGAGACAGGTAAGTACAATATACCATGACACTAATGAAATCGATTATCAATCTACACCTGGACCATCTACACCTGGACCATCAACATTCATGGCAACAAGTACACTAAAATCTAAAAATATGTTAAACTTAACTTCTAGTTCTTTCTCAGAATCTTCAGAAGAAGATTGGAATTCAAAAGATTTATTTGATGATTCAGATTCCACTCTATCCTCTAGATCAGACTGGGAAGAATTATATTAATATTTTTAATTTTTATTTTATACTTATTAATTATTTATTATTAATAAGATCTTTTTATAATTTTGGTACTCAGTGTATTTCACCATTTATCACACAATAACCAGATTGGTAAAATGTATTTATTTTATTTTTATTACTTTTTATTTTTATTATTAAATTATAATTTTAACTAATTATAACTCGAGGAAAAGACAAATGAAATATAAAACTAAAAAACTAGAATTTAAATTGTTTTGTTGTTGTTGATGTTATAGTTACCTAATGAATCTGATTTGATTAATTTACAATTTATTTTATTGGTAGGTACATTTATAATATTTTTATTCATAATATAAAGTAATTGAAAATACATAAAAATAAGTCAATAATATAAGTATCAATAAAATAAGTAATAACACTACTAGGGACTTATATAAAATCATATATTAAATTTATAATACCATGAACACCTCACTATCCAGTTAATAATAAAAATAAGCATTACAATAATTATAAGTTCATGGAAAAGTGGATGTGAGGAGTTCCTAAGGGTGTTCCTATGGCGACATACAAAAATTATCAAAATTTACCAAATTCACAAAATGTACGTAAATTTTTCTCTGTAAATTACCAAAAAAAAAAAAAATTTACGTAAATTTTACATCTCTAGTTTATACGTCATTAGTTACCAATATCACGGTTATCAAGTTGGATTGGAGCACGACCATAGAATATGTTCTATGACACGACCGCGCTATCAATTTAACATTTTGGTGACAATTTGTGATAATGTGGTTTTTTAAAACAGTACAAAATTTGAAATTATTATGACTATGGGGGGTTTTGGGGTTAGAGCCCCCACTTTTGTATTCTAGTAAATTTTCAGAGCCCTTCCCGTTGAAAATTCCTAAGAATTACTCAAATACTTCTATTTGAATCCCTTTTAACTTTTCTATGAACATGAAAATATTTGGATAAGTTGTATAAAAGCTGGAATTAATGTGAGAATAAAAAGACTCATATGCGTTTGTCGTTAAAGTTGACTTTGCTGATGCTTGAGCCCATATTTCAGGTGAATACTGAGCTTCTTCACTTATAATTACGTCAACCAAATAATCCGCAAATCGTATCATTCTTTCGTCGTCAGACTTTGATTTCATTAAAAATTGACAAAATACTTCCTGGAATTAGAAATGGTAAACCGTAACATTGAACTAACCATCTACTAATATCATTATTTTTATTTTTATAGTCATTACTTAAACCATTTTGTTAGAAACTTCTATTCCAAGACTGTGTTAAATGAAAGCGATATACATAGAAACTTTAATAAGTTAATAAGTCGGGCGCAGTTTATACTATACTTTTATAACATAGATAAAAATTTGGGTGCAGTTTACACTTTATCTTTTTAACATAGATAAAATTTCAAGTGCAGTTTACAAAAAAAATATTATTTGGGCACAGTTTACCTATGCCCATTATTTTATAGGCAGTCGTATAAATACATTAGAGATTAAAATTCAAAGTTGTAATTTCTATTATTCGGGGCCCTGAGCACGTGCCCCAAGTGTTAAATAGTAAAGATGGAACTAGGCACTTGTGTTGGTTTCTGAGAGTTACTGGGTGACGATGACGACGTCACGGCCCTTCGTCCCTCTCGTCGACGTTCGCCGGTCGATTAAAATAACTGCGCGGCGTATAAAACGCTGCACACTACGCCAACACGCACCACTGCAGTCTACGGTGAGTTCATCGTTTTGCACGCGCGTGTGAACGGAGTGACATTCCGCGTGCACTACTCCGTTGACGTTGTACGCGCGTGGCGGTATACTTTTTCGCGAGGAATTTCACCCCCGACCGGATAAAAATCGCTTTCACGCGCGTTTACGTTTCGCCCGCGGTGCAGTGCCGTCGTCTTGCGTTGCCAATCCGTCGCGCCCTTCCGCGCTCGTGTCACTCGTACGGTATAAATAATCGTAGCGCGCATCGGCGCGGTATTGTTCGTACGCGCGTTCCGGCCACCCCGATAAGTTGTTCGGTTTTCAAATGCGATTTTTTTTTTTTTATTTCGTTTTACGTCCGTACACGTTACGTACGTAGTTTTTTTTTTCTTTTAAATCTCATTCCGGAATTTAATCAACGACGAATTCCGCATGCGCGCTCGTTCCCGTGTGCAGCACGTATGTGTCGAACGGACCAATTGCGTGAAAAATTAAACTGCTCTGTTAAAACATTTTTCACGACCCCTATTGCGTATCCGGGACACCGGCGGGTGGCGTTTTATATTTCTCGAATGAACGGAAAAACACAATGGACGCTCTTCGAATTATAAAATTTAAACCGAAATCAGTCGTGGACGCGCGTTCCGCGATCAGAAATCGTTCGTGTGCCGAGAGTTCGGCGAGTCCAGGGGGAAAAAGTGGAGAAATATCCGTGACAAAGTTTTTAAACGAAATTATGTGTTCCAGGCGTACACCGAAAAACCACATTTAAGCGTTTTATTATCGCAGTTTACACTCGTATAGTTACAAAAAACACGAGACAAACGCCCAATTCATATAAATATGCGACATCGGATCGAACCATCTGCTAGATAAATCCAATTCTAAAAATAATTGTGTTATGGTTCTATACGAATAAAAAATATGAATTTTTAAGTTATGCGAACATTTTCAAACTGAATTTCACGTTAAAAAACGCATTCGGTGCTTATACATCGTGTGCAGTAGGATTGGACAGCGAATATGTTAATGATTCACGTAAAAACTAAAATATATAAATTATACCTATTGATTTCATATATTAAATACAAAACCAAATAGTCATATGCATACGTAACATAGGTGTAATACAGCTCCATTTCCTTGGTACCCCCATTTTGGAATTTCGAAAATCAAATTCGGTTATTCGTTTGTGCTTCGTTTGTGCTGGTTTATGCACTTATTCCCGACGTTTGTGCTTTCATCATTCCCGAGATATTCAAATTTTGTTGTGGGGGTGCCTAGGATATGCTCAGCATCCCCACTTTGGAATTTGAAAATCGAATTCAATAATTCGTTTGTGGTGGTCTGTGCTTCCATTCCCGAAGTTTATACAAAATGTCTGGAAGTTGCCGTCAAATAAGATTTGAATACATTTTTATGCCCACTACCAGAGCCGTACCGAGCTATTTTTTATCTTGAGGCAGAACTGAAGCAATGCGCCTCCTAGGTTCAGGGGCGGATACAAGGGTGACAATGAGGGAAGTTGCCCCTCCACCCGTTCAACAAAAAAAGTATCAAATTTGACTTTTGTAATTAATATTTCATTTTTAGAATTTGGGCCATCAAAATATTTATACCTATCATTCTATTACCCTTTCACTATTACAATTTACTACTGCATAAATAATAGGATTCAGTAATCGTTTTGGTTTTATAAATTAATATAATATTATAATGTAACACTTTGAGTATTAGGGGTAATACATTAACGAGACATTTTTTTCATTAGTTATTTGTAACTCTTCGTTGTAGGCCACAAATAGATTATCAAGTAATACTTTTTCACCATACCGATCTAATTTTAAAAATTCTTAATTTTCTTTAATTATTGTTTTATAAGAACTAATATTATTTCTCTTTAATCCATTTTACCTAATCTATCCTATTCTAGTCCTCCTAGTACATAAAATAATAATAATGATATATCTCAAACATTAATAAATGACAATCAAGAAATTTTGGAAAACTGGAAAGGTTTGGGTTATGATATAGGGGAAGAAAAAAAGAGAACATATCTTTTAGATAAAGACCCAACTATATTATTCTACAATGACTCCAGCCAATGGAAAAATAGAGATATAAAAGTTCTACGAAATGGGATGCATCATGTACAGTACATTATTTACTGGGAAAATTATTTCAGCTTTTTCCATCACTACAAAGATAATACATTGTGAAGAATGTAATTACAAGAAAATAAAATTCCATACTATAATAAATGCTCATTTGCCTACTAACAATTTAAATTTTATATTGGACATTATAAAAAGTACGTATGAAGATAATATTACCATTGGATGTCGGCTTAATGATAACCAAATAAATAATTTCTGGCTATCATTTAATAATTGAACCAATTTTATCAAAGACCAATTTGAAAAAACAAAAGGAAAATTTTGATGTACGAGTGACACTAAATGAAATTACTAAATCATTAAAAATATTTAAAAAAATATACTATCCCAGAAAAATCATGTATTTTATAACCCCTTCAAATAAAACCAACATGGAAGCTATGAGACATTATGTTTTGTTCAATTGGAGGTAAACAGAAAATATTTGGGAAAGATATGATGACTAAATAACAACAGTAGGTACGTCATGCCAGGCTTACTCTCATAAATTAAAATTTTTTTTAAATTAATTTTATTAATTTATAAGTTACTATTTGAGTTATTTTGCTTATGTATATTTATAGTTTCCATAATATACTACACAACATTATTAATATATTATGTTCATTAATAAGTTTTTATATTCTTATATTTTATCTTATACTTGTTTTTTTAAAGTACCTAATGTATGCAAAACTATTTTTTTTTAACTAATTGTATTAATTCCTAAGTGAATTGTCTACAAATGTAATAATTTTTAAGTAAATTTTATATTTTTCAAACTTACTGCATAACATTGTTAATGTCATATTAAATTCATTACCTATTGAGTTTTTTACAGTCTCATATATTATTTTATATAAGTTTAAAATATATTATAACAGGATAATAAAGAAATAATGTACCTACAGTGTATGAAAGTGTATTTTTTAAAAAATATAATTTTTGATTATTGATATTCGAAACATTTTAGTTTTGTTTATGAATATGTCTACACATTTATTAGCAATTCTCATAGTTGATTCAGTCATAATTGGAATTCATAAGAATTTAATCAATGATAATTTGATTATCCAACAAAACAAAAATTAAATTTAGAATAAGAGATTTAGAATAATTAATATTATTAGATTTATAATTTTTAAGCCGAAATACCATTGAATGTGAGAACATAAGGTATACATAGTTGCGATTTTATGGCGATGTAAAAATTTACCTTTTAATAATTTAAACATAATTTAATAAATTAACAAGAATCCTGGGTGTATATATCCATTTTCATATCAACACTTAATTGAATTTTCTAAATATTTAAAAAAAATTAAGTCGTACCAATTTACCGAAAACAGTTTTTTTTTTTAACAAATTATATAAACAACAATAATGAGTTATAACAATAACCATACAAATAATTAGTTGTAACAATAACAATAAATGTTTGTAAAATTTATGTTGTACCAATTTATCAACAACTTGTCGTTCTGCACAAATTTTAAAAATAGGTGAACAAACCAGCATAAATGCATTATAAAATTTGATTTTTGAAACTCTGAGATGAGGGTGCTGAGCATGTCCTTGCAATCCTCACAACAAAATATTAATATTACGGGAACGTTGAAAGCACAAACGTCGAAAATAAGTGCACAAAGAAGCACAAACGAATGACCTAATTTGATTTTCGAAATTCCAAAGGAAGCGGGAGGGGAGGTTCCAGGGAAATGGAGTTGTGTAATACTATACATCACGAATGATTTTTAATTTTATGAATAAAGTATAATAAAATATAAACATTTTGCGGCACCACTTCATAACGTTTTTACGATCATCTTTATAGTTACGAGAAGAATCAGATAAACAATATAAAAATAAAATTATAATTATTATTGATTATTAGACGTATTTAATACCGGTCCGTGGTATTTTTATACGTGTAAAAAAATATATATAATATAATAAGTAGTATACACAATTAAAATCTGCAAGGCCGATCAAACAATGTAAGTGCTTGGCATGACAAAATAATTTGTTAGTGGTTCTATTGCATTTTTGTCAATAGATCTTTTATAATGCGTAGGTACCCATTATTTGCTATGATAAAAAGTTTCCTGAAGCATACAACGAAAATATATATTCACTGAACCATTGTTTCACCAATACTCCAGTAGACATCATAAATGTACACGGAAAAAATAAAACAGTTCAACCCACTATTAAAATAGTAGATTTAACAGTATTTTATAATTGCTATAGAGATAGCTAATGTTAGTGATATTTACTATAATTTCCTAGTTAAGTTATTATAGTCATTCTTACAAGAAAATAAAGTAATTTTTACTAAAATTGTATAGTTAACTGTATATTTTAATTTAGTTGTTCAAACAGTATTTATAGTAGAACACACTGGAATTTATAATAATTAGAACTGGAAGGTTTAGTTCATATCACTGCAACAGAAATTTAATTTACTTTTTTTCGATATCGCGATTCGATATTGTATAAAACCAAACGATATCAATATTCAAAAAAATATCGTTGAAGAACCCTACTATTTACTGTAAGACGCATATAATTTAGACCAAGAAAAGATTTATGGTACTGTCAACTAAACGTTCTGATAGAGATTACCTTCCAAACAGAATTTTTGCCTACGCGAATAGAAATTACAAGCTAATTTGATAATATAGTTAAACGTAACCAGCGGCGGATTGGCCCACCGGCATACCGGGAAAGTTTCTGGTGGGCCGGTAGTCGTACTATAACACTGGGCTGATTTACTTGAATTAAAAATTATTTTATAAAAATGAAGCATTTAAGTATATTGTATTTAATTGTAAGATTTTAATAAAAACCTAGTGTAAACGTGATGTAAATAGTTCTACGAGCATTTAATCCATGAATAAAAGAGACTTTTATGGAAAATTATTATTATTGTATGGTAGGCCGGTCATACGGTTATTTCCTGGGCCGAAATGTTTAGCCAATCCGCCGCTGAACATAACTAATATAAATGAGTTAGTATCCAATAACAAAAGCTATAGTTGTTCCTGACCTAACAAGAAATCACAGTAATTATTACTGAATTTCAATTCCATAGCAGAACTATTTTTTTTTAATTTTTAGTAATTATTTATTATAAGTTGTACCCAGTAGTATATTTATTATAAATCAATTGATGGATATTATTATTTGTTTATGATATGTAGTCAGGGTCGCAATTTCAATGAAAAAATTGGGGGTACTGAAGCCCTTCTATCTTTTTTATGTTTCTTAATGGTTATAAACACCCGCAACCCGTACAATTCAACAGTTAGGTACTAAAATATTTGGTAAATATATGAATATTTCTAAATTTAAATTGTTCACTTTGATTTTATATTTTTATTGCGCATATAACGAATTACCTGTCTGTAAACACAAATGTTTCCTCATATGATCACTTTTAGATTCTGATTGAAGCGAAGGATATAATGGTTTTATAATGATATTTGTATTTTATTTTTTTAACACTTTCGGATAAAAATGCTGGTCCAAAAGTTTTTTCAAGGACCTTTTTTAGATTTTAAATCGGCATGCGGTAGTACTTTAAATAGATAATTTTTTAAATTTTTTTCAGGCGTGAAAAAAAGCTATAAATAAAAAAAATGAATATATTTATACAATAAAAACTCTGTTTTTCTATACATAACGAGTAATGAGTATTTAAATGTAAATTAACATAAACACATTTGGGGGTACTAATTTCGAAAATGGGGTGCTAAGCACACCCAAGCCCCTCCCAAATTACGCCTATGTACATATGTAGTACTAAATTTGTTTCGACATTCATTGTTTCGTCGTTATAACTTTGAACAGATATAATTTCAAATTCCGATTATAATAAAGGCACTCGTAGGAAAAAAATATAAGTATCAGGAACATTGGATGATTTATTTAAGACATCTGCCTAGATATAAATCATGTACCTACATATTAAATTAACAATCGCATATACCTATGTCGATGAATCAACTTAACTGAGACGTACCAAATAGTACAAACACAGCATAAGATGACTTTTGTTTTGAAGTAGATGAGTCCTGTAGTCGTCGTTGTGATTGTGTACATAGGAATAACACAAACGACTTGAGACGATGGTTTTAGTGCTGTATTGTAATCAAACGATTCCATGTACAATATTCCTGACTATTGTTTTTCACGCATATACGTCTACGAGTATTTTCCAGTTGTTTTAAAATACCACTTAAGTCTGGTACACAAGAACATTGTAAGGAAAATAAATAACAGTGTTAAGGTAACAAAATACAAATGAAAACAGTTTTAATTTGTAGAAGGTTTCTTTTTTTCCTTACACCGCACATATAAGATGATGAACGAATTATTTTTTTCTAAAAACCACGGATAATCAATTGTTGGCACGAAAATTATTCCGCTGCATATACCCACACACACACATATTTGTATATTTGTCTTCGTAAACATGTTACATGCCTAAATCACGAAAATATGGTATGCCTACGTAACTTCGCATATGCCGTTCGGTTTTACGAGCGTATACATGTTTATGAACGTGTGCGTGCCTATAAACATTAATGCAAGCAATTTCAACGCTTCTATTATTGAGATATCCGCCCGGTAGGTGCATGTACGCCGTATATTATAACCATGCATAACTACGATATATTCGGTGGATGAGTTGCAAAATTCAAAACGTTCCGATCGTTATCGGTGCGCACAACATGCGCGTTCCACTCATCGTGCCATTGCACAGACTTGGTACGCCGCCGTGCGCATCGCATTATGTATGTACATAATATTATATCCGTCTATTATGTGCGAACGGATCTCGAAGAAAAAAAAAACGATTTGTGACCGTTCGTTTTGGCTGGTGGAATAAATTCACATTCAGCCGCACGGTGCAGCCGGATCAAAATATTTATTAAACATTTAATAACACGTCGATGTCACGCACAGTTGGGTCGTCGTCTAACCTTCAACGCTATTTCAGTCGGACGCGGATTCGTAATGCACGTCATTACGGTTTCGTGAACCGTCGAAATAATACAATACCATACCATACACGCTGACCAGTCGGACGAACACCGTCGATTTGATAAATGTCATCGATTAATCGATTGCGTTACGATACAAGAATCAAGTATCGGTGCCCAGTGTAAACGCGATGATTAATTGTTTACCGATAAATATCGTTACCGTATTCGCGCCTTCATATACACATGTGTAGGTAAATCCACGTCTGCGTGGACACGTAGTTGTACCTAATACTCAGAGAAGGCGACCAGAAAACAATACAAAATTATAACGATAATTCTATTTGCGCAGTTGGCGCGCAACGTACTCGTAACCAACAACGACGACAACTCGTCCGCTCTTTCCGTTTGGTTAAAGCGATGTAAAAATATACTCTACATTATTACGGTACAACGATGATACTTGGAAAGTGTTGTGAAGAGCATACACTGGTAAAGTACTTTGGTAAATAATATTCAAATACTCGTTCTTTGAGTAAATATGAAATAAAAATAAACATTACGACTTCTAACGACAAACCGAGTCCAGATTACACTGTACTACACAAAGTGTTACTACTATCGGATATTCCGAGATTAAATTATTCGACGCGTTTATTTCGGAGATCCGTTCGAATGATTTACGACTCCAGCAGCATCAATTGCATAAGTAATTGATGACTTCCCACAAAAAAAGGCATACATAGTGTTTGACAAATACATGTTACCTTTTCTTTGTTCAGATTATTCTTTTGTGCAGTATATTAAACGTTTTTTTCCCCACCCACAATTTCTCGATGTTCAATCGATGAACATTGATTAGAATAATGAAAATAAACACAGAATATTTCAAAACCAGAAGAGGATAATGAATAATTTAAATACGCTTGTGTGGACGTATTTAACAGTGTGTATTTTAAATGTTAATACTAAGGATATTTTGTTCCTCGAAATAATATTAAATACACACATACTTAATCTTAGATTCCAAGTAAAACCACGACCTTGTAATTCTCTATCATTTTTTAATACAAAACCCAATCAAAAATGCGCTTTTAAAATAAAATATTGTACATTTTTTAAAAATGTATTGTAAGGCGTGTATATAAGAAAAAGGGTTTTGATTTTAAACCCTATCCACGCTCGAAATATTAAAAAAATTGTACATCCCCATTTTAACAATCAGTTAAAAATATGCGTTTTTATATGCACATGAAACGAATATATTGTTCTGTTTCCAATGTTCAAACGTTAACTGATTAATTTATTGTAAGTGCAATAGTGGTTCTATCAACATTTCGGTCACTTCAAGTTTTAAACATAAAAATACTGTTAATTAAATCAGGTTTATGCGACATAAATTAGAATAGGAATTTTTTTTATTTTTGTTTTTATTAAAATTTAGAAGTTATCAATCTCGTCAATTAAAAATAGCTAATAATAATTCAAACACAATTAATTTATACTATAAAGACTAGGAATTAATTAATGAAATACAATTAAAATGTATCAATTTATAATTAATATAGGTATAATATATATATGTGTGTGTAAGTACAAATATATATTTTATGTTTGAAATATATGAAACATATTTTACGTGTTTACTTTATGTTTGGTAAAATTGTAACAAATTGTACTATACCCATTTGTTTATTTCCTATTATTATAAATTAATTTCATTACTTTTTTGTAAATTGCCAACAAAGTATTGATAAAAGTATTATTATTATAGATAGAAAAAATAATGAGTAACTTATTATCAACATGGATAACAACAAAAGTATGATTTGATCAAAGTACGATAATATCAATGTATTCGGTACGGTAATTTATATGCACGGTCCCCTACAAGGACACAACCGGATAAAAGACATTGGCTACGATCTCAATTCGTACAATGCGTGACGACCGAATGCTCACTGGCCACGGGTCATCTAACACAGTTTTCCTAGAGTTCGTATTCAATTTCAGCGAGTTAGTGTTTTACATCAAAATAAAGACATTTAATTTTCACCACCGCTAGTAATTGAAAATGAGGGTACATGAACGTGCATTAAAAACCAACCTTGATTAATGTTGTAGTATGATTATTTTGAAAAATAGAGTATGAACTCGAAGCTGTCAACAATTGAAATATGAATTACAATTTTCTGATAATTGATAATTGATAATGTTATTGATTATTAATTTAAAGTTGTTATTTCATTATCAATATTAAAATAATGCTATTATTACAATTATTATAAGTACTGCGTTACGGTTGTGCGTATAATAAATTCGTTCTCATAAAAAAAAAAAATTATTTTTCTAATCCAAAGTATATTTGTTATAAAAGTGAAGCAAAGTAATTAATTTGCAACGCACAGGGGGTTTTCAGTGCGGGTAACCATGACTAAAATTGAAACAACCTTGTATGTGAATTGAATTGTATTAAGGTAGTGGTACTCGGATCGTTTATCGATATACCACTAAAAGTACGTTCAGCCGAAATTCAAAACCTAATTTTTTTATTTCATAGGTTAACCACTACGTTTTTTTCTTTCGGTATACTAGTTGGACAACTACTTATACCATACTTGATGCACTCTATTTTGGCCGATAAGTTATCGTGTACCATGACCGGTAAACCGGAGTTTACCGAAAAGTGCCCTGTATACCGAATACTGTGTACAAATACAAGCACGATTCAAACGCAGAAACATATTTCATAGTCCACCAGGCAAACAAATGTTTCAATCAGCCACACATCTAGCCCTCCTGTTCAGACATATTCGCTTTTTTGTTGTGATGGCTTGAACGGTTAACGAACCAAATGGTACGCGTATCGGTTAACCTGTCTAAGTTCCCGGACACACGTTCAAAGCCGGTGATTCACGCGTGTATTTCAACAAACATCAAAGGAAATGTAACCAGGTCCCGCTTAAATATTTAATCACATCAAGGCAAACTTAAGTTTTGCCACCCTCTTACTTGTAAATTCTACATTGAATATATTTAATAATATAATAAATGATAAATTATTTCAAATTAAATATTAGAAAATCATTGGAACGAATTAGAAATAAAAAAATATTAGGACAGCTGAAATCGTATGAAATATTTTTATTTAGACGTGAGCTATAACATTTTCATCGCCTGCCCGCCCACCTATTTACGATTTTTCCCTTGTTTTTTTAATTCGTAAATTGCATGACGGAAATCAAGAAGAAGAAGAAGTGGACATCGAACTACTCTGAGATGTGGAATGTTGCTGTCGAAACTTACCATGACCGGAAGAAAAAAAGAAGGTGTATAAATAAGTATTTGCCGAGTGTTCTGTAACGGGTTTGACGATAAGGATACAAGTGGAATATAAGTGAAATATAAGTGAAAACTTCTATAACGTATGTTACATCATTACCTACGTGTATTTTATAAACATCATAATATGCACAATAGACATATTATGCACTGATTATATTATATTAAGCTCCTTTGGTTTAGGTTTCACTTATATATTTTATTACTGTAAGGCTCCGGCCAATAGAGATATTTAAGAGAAAGACAGTTTTCCGCAATTACCATCACGAGCACCTGAAGTCCGTACAATCCTATATTTTCGATAACTTTATTCGTAAACCGTAAGTAATAATAAATTTGTTTGTATTAATAATAATTTAGATTAATTGTTATTTATTTGTAATATTAAGATCCTAATACTATTCATGCTCCCGAGCTATGGTGAAAATATATTCAAAAGAACTAATTTCTTCCCTGAATACCTTATATTTAACGGGTCATCCCCGACCACGTTACAGAACAAAAACAAAGAAAAGTAAACCCAGCGTTCGTTGAACGCGTTCCAACGTTGTAAAGCCGTTATTTGACGTTACGTGCATATTGAATGCTCGGCGGCCTCGCCAAGGTGCCGCGCGTTAAAACGACGCGGGTGCGCACCGACCTAAGTATTCGCAGCAAGTTCTCGCTCATCCACGCTTTCAATTAATCGCGTAGGCCATTTGCACGCGCGATGGCAGGCGGTACGCCCGACCGGCACAAGACCAGCAGCGGTGAATAGTAGAAACGCGCGGGGGTAGGCAAACAGGGTCGGAGGTGAAAACGTGCGCAGGACGATGGCGGGATAGGTGCGAGGTGGCAGCCCGTTCGACAACCCGTGCTAATTGAAATCGGTAACGTCACGTGCGGCAGGGCCACGAGTCGGTGGTCCTCGGTCGGTGGGTGAGCGAGAGGGGGCGGAGACGGACTTCTCTTCCGCGCCGTTTTCGCTTTTGCTTGACGTGCCCAACACCGACCACCATACATTTCTCGACGTAATAATAATTTATACTTCCACTGGTGGTCGTTTCAATAAGCGCGCGTGCGCAAACAACAATAGTTTTTATTTTACTCTCTATCTCTCTCTTTCTCTCTCTCTCTCTCTCATTCCGCGTTATAAACAATTCCGTTGACGGTTCAGAAACACGTGCCAACGACGCGATGCGCATTTTGAACGTCATTAATTTTAAAGCAGACAAAACCTGGCCGTGGGTTTCTCCAGACACATCGTTTTTGTAAAAATTACGATAGGGGAACGGATTTTGTAGTCGCACGGACGTCGAAACGCGTTGTAGAAAAATCAATAAAGCCTTTCGATCTCATACGAAGAAAATACCGAAAATATAGCGACCTAAATGGTGGTACTATATACGCGGTCAAACTCGTTGTTCCCTACACATTTATCCAAAGGTGTGCACGTGATATTATCAATCGCGAGCCTATTTATTTTTTTCCGTCTCTTTTAAGATAATTTATTGTAACATTGTGATTTTTTATTTTTATTTAAAAAAAAAAATGTATTTTCGAAATAACAATAAAGAATAATAAATCGATAAAGCCTAAATTTTGGATGCTACGGTTTCAAGGACGGTTTTTACCCCCTTCGCGTATCCGTAACTTTGCAACGCACGTCATAACTTATGCATAATATAATACTTCTGCTTATTATATTGTAAACGGTAGTAAGACAACATTGTTGTCGCTCGAACGGTTGTTTTTCCGTGTTGATCAAATAACTACTATTGTTGGTGTGTGGCTATTATATGGCTATATATTATATAGTAAATTTTATTTAAATGGCATCGGCTGAGCCGGGCCCCAAGTTTCTTTGGCCTTACGGTGTTGGTAACATATGTTTTTTTTATTAGTTGTGCGATCTAAATTATTATTATTATTATTATTGTTATTATTTTTATATTTTACTAAATCCTACTGTTATCCGACCTGATGGTCTCGCCGTGAAGGTTGACGACACTCATAAAAAGGAGAAGCTATGTAAGTTATGACGAGGTCCGTTACGAATAGTCATTCGTAATTATTTGATTTCGTTGTAACCTTACAGAATGACGTTATAGATATGTCGACCCACCCTTACTCACCATTTAACACTAACTGTTCTGTGCGCCCAAGCGTCATTCACAATCATATTACGTTGAAAAAACTCAAATTGTTTCTTTTTCATATTTTACTGACTTGCCTGATTTTAGTCCTACATTTTGTTGCATAAAACAGCTTATGTTATATACCTTTAATATTGTAATTATTAAATAAAATATTTCATTAAAAGTTTATTTGTTTTTATTTATCTAAAATATATATACACTACACTGGAAATGAATATAATTAATACTTAATTTTTACTCATTACCATTAAGTTGTAACAATTGAAATTTAAGTATATTTGTCTTGATCAATGATGGCTGCAAAAACATGAATGAAAAGAGGGAGCCAAGTCAAAAATAAAACATTTTTTTCTGATAAGCGTATACTACTTATATTATTTTTTTTTACAATTTAATTTATTATATAGGTAAGTGGTTTTCACAAATGAATTAATTTAAATATTTTTGTTATAGAACATTAATAGAACTAAAAAAAAATGTACGAGTCAATTTTTAAAATGCTGCCCTTACTAAAGTGCCGCTCTAGGCAGGTGCCTAGCTCGCCTATACTTTGAGCCAACCATGTACATATAGTTAAACTACAAAATGAATCTGAGTATAAGATAATAATTCAAATATTTTTAAATTGCTCAAATTGTTATTCTTCTCCCATACTATCATCTAATTTAGGAACTTTTTTTGTTGACAATAAGTGTTACAGATGTAAAATATAAATGTTATTTTGTACCAATATCATATAAAAAAGCAATTGTAACAACATTAGTTCGTAGTATATCTGAGTTCTGCTAGTTATTTATATAAAAATTGTTAAAATTTGGTATTTTTTTTATTTATTACATTATTATATTTATTTTATTGATTTATTATATTTAAATATACTATAACATAATTATGTATGTAAATATGTTTATAAAAATAAATAATATTTGATCTTGAAAACAGTATTGTAATTATAATACCTACAAGTTGTTAAGTACCTACCGTTGTCCTGTCCTTTATTTATTTAATTTTAAGTTATAATACTATCACTGACCTACATCAATATTTCAAAGGTCAGCAAAAATTCATGTTAAAAAAAAGATACCCACTTAAAAATCTTTTAAATTTTTGTGGGAATTCAGTAGGAATTTTACAAAAAATCTCAGTATATCTGATGAAATTAAAATCAGTTCATTAACCAGATTCTTGGATTCTTGGTTCATTATTTTAATCAGGATTCATCAAAATATTCGATAGATCAAATATTCCACAATATATCCAATACCTATACTCACTATATTTCTGTATCAGTAGTTGATATTAACTTTTAAAGTCGATGTTTAATAACCTTGTATTCGCTCATATAACGCATCTGATAAGTAGGGTAGGTTAACTATTGCGTAGGTTAGATAGGTATATTAAACGCGTAAAGATAGTGATCAACAGATCGAATCACGGAAGATTTTATAATTTTTGCTTTTTTTCATGTTTAAATAATAACTTGCATGCAACATTATTGTAGTAGTAACAAAAATGTATAGTTGATACAACTAAATAATTGTAACTAAACCTGAACGGTAATAACAACTAAATGAGTAGCTGTCGCTATGTTAACCCATAATTTTGGGTTATATTAACTATTTAAATGATTATCACAACTATTATTTTTTTCCGTGTGTATAACAAAGAGGTAATCGCAGTCGTGGTTATTCCACAGACTAAGTGAAAATAATTATTTATAGCCTATGGGTCTTTCTTGAAAATGTTATTTTCTACGTTTTAGATCAATATTGTAGTGTTCACTTTATTGTTGACTCGTTATAATTACACAGCATACGTTATAATTATTTGGGTAGGTTATTAGCATGATCCATTTTGGTGATCCTGAAATAGCTCGACACCATGACCGAGACGTAGTGAATTTGGTCAGGCCTCGGGGCTACAGCCCCAGCTGCCCTATATATATATATATATATATATATGTGTGTGTATAGGCCCTCTCATCAGGCCTATACATACAGTGCCATATTTAACGAGGGCACAGGGGGGTGAAATGCACTAGGGCCTCTAAAATTGAAAATTGGTCGTTTCGCTATTTTTTAATTTTTTTTAAGTTACTTAAGTTAGTTTTTAAATTTAAGATCTATCCATCGGCATTTTTTCTTTCTTTTCAACACTTTACTACATTATTAGACATCTTTCCCGCACTCGATTTAATGTTAGAGGACCGCAGCTCTGACACGTAGGCAAAGTGAACAGACACTGTTTCGGGCGGTCACCTAGGGGATAATCCCAAAATCAAGTTATCGATGTATTTGCGGATCGGAATAGCTGAAAAAAGGAAAAAAAATATCGACACAGATCGTACATATTACGCAAGTATTGAAGACTTTGCGTGCCATAGGATTTAAACACTTAAGTTAAAACTTTTAGTTTGTTGTGATCAAATATTCGATCGTATACTCGTCGTTCAAAAACCCATTGCATTTGTCCGTCATTGACCGATTGACGGCTCCGTGAATTCCTCCGACACTGTAATCCACCGCTATACAACCCTTCTCGGTATATTCAGTGAATGTAGAGAACTAAACGTAATGAACACATGTGATACAGTAGTGAGAGTCTGACGGTGTCCGTATATGTACGTGCTCAATATTTAATTTAATTTTTTTTTTATTTGAAAATATCATATGGAATATAAAAGTTATAATGTCATACCGTTATCTGTAATCGTGACAAAATGTCATAATATAATATGAAGAACGAAAGAAAAATAAAATATGGTTTCGTTAGGAAACAACACAACATTATCAATCGAGTATGCGTGTTTTACAGTGCGACCGAAGTACGTCACACGACTTTGAACACGATACGCGTATATGGTAAATAATTATATGGCATACAGTGTATGCTCAAAATGTTAGAATGATAAAAACAGAATCGTTTATGATATTTTTTTTTTTCAAGTAATTAATTATGTACATATTTCGTATGACTTTAATTAATAAATTTACGTATTTTATTTTTAATAGATAAATTCAAAGGCACAGACAATAGACAGAAAAAATATGATTATGATCATATAGCACTTAAAATCATTAAAATAAGCATTTAAAAAAGTGCTAAAAACATCATTATAAGCACTAAAATAAGCATTTCGAAAATTTAAAATTAAGCAAAAATATTTATTCAAAAAAAAAAAAAAAAAAAACTATAAAATAAATAAATCTTCACTTTTAAGACTTTAATGATTTTATGGATTTTCTAAGGGATTTTTCTGAAAAATAAAATGATCTTTTTGTTTTTGATCATTCTGATATTTGACACTCAGTTCTATTTTCAGCGTTGGAATATCTATGTGAACTTTACAACAATGCCTCGGACGGCGAATTATTTTTATTTTTAATTCTATAAAAAACGACTTTGCAGGAGAAAAATATAAAAATGTAACAAAAAACTGGTAAAATAAACAAAAATAATCAGAAAAACTGGAAATAATAATTTTTTTTAAAATTGCTGAAAAAAGCAAAAAAAGGCACTTTCAAATTTCATAATTTTACGTGTTATAACTTGACATACACTTCTATAGCACTCTACTACATTTTAAATCAATCCATAAAAATAAGCAAATGCTTTAACCCCCGAGCTCTGATTATGATCATAAAAATCATACACAATTACAATTATTGTAATTATTTTTAAGTGGTTTTTGTATTTTGAGGTTGATTTCATTTTTCTGGTGACTATTCTTAATGATTTTCTGATGGATGTCATAACTTGCTTTTGAAATTTGATATTGTTTTTTGTTTGGTAATTTTGTAGTCTCTTCTTAGATTCTTTCTCTTATTTATAGCTTTACTTTCATCGTGACTGGCAGAATGATTATTTAATGGATTTCTACTTTGAAGAGGATTTTCATTATCAATTTTAATTCTAAGAGCAACGGCAGCACAATTAGCAACATCAATTAAATATGATAATAATACGTGGATGAATGAAACTCAATGACACTTTTATTGGTTAAATAATTCATTATTCTTACAGCCTAACATTAAAGGTAACATTTTTAATATTGGATTTCGATAAGATTCTGGTATATAACCGGCAAACGGACTCAGTTCAGAATTACAATCCTGGTTCAGTTGCACATTTTCTAGAAGAGCATTGTTTTAAAGAAGTAGTTTGTCTAAATCAGAAAATGAAAAATCTATCATACCGGTCACCATCCGAACGATGAGATTTATAGAGTTTATGAATTTCCGGTAAGTTCTCGTAAATCGTATATCGTTCTCGGTATGATAGTGATTGCGTTCATTTGATCACTGGTCTCGACCCTATAACAGTTGACTTTGCCCATTTTCTTACCCATGATGTCCATTTTACGTTGCATCGAAGGTATTTCTTCGTACACCATTCGTCTATGGTTTTACGATCTCATTCGTGGAAAGAACCAGATTCAGACCACGAAACTGCCCAACAGAAAACGAAAAATAATAATTATATCCTCGAACAGTCCTCACGCGAAATGGGAACAATCAAGAAAGGTTAAAGAACGGGGAACACTCAATCGTTGCCAATGTCGTTTCTATCAATCTACGGCAAGCGATAATGCCGTCGTCACACGGTTGCTCGGAAGCGGAGACCCGTGACAGTTGACACGCAATACGAGCGAGCGAGCTCAGTGGTTTCTAACTAAATAATTGATACGTATGTACAATATACACAACACTTCATTATATAATGTACAAATCGTAATTGCTAACAAAACTAAGTGTAAAGGTTAATTTTATTCGTATCCAATACATAGTTTTTATGGTAAAATTTAACAAATTTATATTAATACAAAAGGAACTAATTTTTATTTTAAATTTATAAATAAACATCTTAATAGCAAGTTACACATTTTGATTAATGTTTTTCGTTTGTTCAATAATACATAATATTACTACTACTTTATTCCGAAAACGTAATAAAAACGCGTCGAACAATAATGTACCTACACATATTATATACACGTCATTTTCGAATCGGGCGATATTCTAGGGCACAACCGATCGTTTAATAAATATCTAATAAGAAAAAAAAATATTAATATTAATAAAAATTATAATAGATAAAGTTTCATTGAAAACACGTTTTCTTTAGCGAACAATACAAGACAATACAGATTCAGAGAAATACGAATAGTTCAATACATTTTTGTCGCATCTATTGAATCGTAACATAAATCAAGTATTTATACCTAATATATACATTATTATACATAAAAGTGAATTCTGCATCCGGGATATGGATTGTAGATCGGCATCGTTTAAGGCTAATGTATATATATATATATAATACATTATTGCAATTTAGTTAATCGTTGGTTTCCATGGCCTGAAATACAAATGAAACAGATTTTAATACACAATATATTACAAAAAAAAAATTGTTTTTTTTTTTTAACAAGGTGTGAAATCTTTATTTCACTGTCTAAATATTAATATAATATAATATAACACCTATATAATATATATAATATGAGTTACGAATTGACCGAAACGCGCAGATATAATAGCAAATGAATTATAATAATTCATGCACCCGACCAGCATATCGTTATATACACCTACACAATCATAGGCGAAGCTAAACACTTTTGTTAGATCAGGCCAAATGAAAAATATAAAAAGTATTATTACGTAAAATTAACTATTATTTCCTATAATATAATTATAAAAACAAACGTCAAATGTCTAAATTAAAAAATAACTAATAAAACCGATTATTTGAATACATAGAATAGACTTATTATGTTCTATTATAATCCTTATTTGTACTAATTGTACCTATATACTAGATTATATTATAGTATTATATGAAACGTACAAATGTATACGTTTACATGTATAAATATATTAGTCTAAATAATTATTAAAATATATAATATATACATATTTTTCGTTAGTATTAGGTCAGGCCATGACCTGACTGACCTGACCCGTAGTTTCGTCTATATACACAATAATAATATAATTTTTAAGTATACTGATTCGTTTCACGTGTGCGTGTGCATATTTATTTATGGATACTATAGACAATATGATAAAGTGGGCACGATCTTCAATGATTGTTGAAAAAAATCGAATGTGTATAGAGAAACTAGATTTCAATTCAATACGTACCTACTATATAGTTATGATACCAAAACACGAGGACACCGGAGTAGTTATATAAATGGATTGGATACATATAGACAAGTTGTACGATTAAATGTTCACTCAATATAAGTAATATAAGTAAAATTTGTAAGTATAAAGTTAGATATTGTGTCCATTCTTCTATTTTATACACATTCTATAACATCGAACCAATTTAAAATTTCAATTTACGGTATTCTAAAGAAAAAAGAAATATTACTGTGTGCGTCCAAATTTATCATACATACAAGGATATACAATATATATTATATCGTATAAATTTTATAATTTTTTATAATATCTTAAATATAATCTGCGGTGAAACTTGTACGCGATGTGTGTAATTTTTGAGACAAAAATCATTTTTTTAATGTACAGCTCTATTCGAAATTATTTCCATTACACTTTATGGGTATAGCCTTTGATTATATATTATATTTACATCGAATTATGTAGTAATTAATAAAAATTATAATTTATAAGATCCATTCGTTTTCCAGACGTTTTTTAATGTGTGGATCCTATAGTTAATTTTTTTGTGCATATTTTTTCATACTTAAATGAAAATGCATATTAATTGTTTATTTCTGGATATTGCATAGATGTTGCATATTCTACGATAATAATAATTATTATTATTACAATTCTATTTCTATTCATTAAAATACGTCTGTACAAATATCTACTGTTGGTCGTAAAATCACCATTATAATGTAAATCGATAAGTTATCAATGAATGACGAAAAGTATTGGATTTTCTCGTGGTAAATTTACAATTATCTACACGCGTTTGCAATGGATAACAGTAAATGTACACATGTTTTACTATACATATTGGAACACAGAATTTAGTTTTAGTTTGATCTGTCCATTAAATGTGGGTAGTGTATAGTGTACGGTATATTTTGTTTAAAAAATTATAATTACGCCTTATATTTTTATATAATGCCAAAAGTAAATAAGGTATAACAGGTATGTAAATTAATATCCAAACATATTTAAGACAGACAGAAATATTTTATTTTGCAACTTTTGTTGTGTAAATGTATCATATAACAGAAAATGTTAATTAGCACAACATTTAGAAACTATTTATAAAACATAAATCGAATTGCATGTTGAAAGAAGAAAATAGCTATCAACCTTTTATAAAAAATACATTTAGTCAGGTCAAAAACTAAAAATCAAAATACAAATTATTTTAACAAAGATCTATGTAACTTTATGGTGGTTAACGATATTTCACTTTTTAAATTAAATAATCCAAAGTTTAAATTGTTTTTTTGAAAAATATCTAAAACTTAAATTACCAGATGAATCAACCCTCCGAAAGATCTATTTACTATTATCCTATGATGATGCTTTATATAAAATTAGTAATAAGATGGGGAACAGCCAGATTTAGGTTTTACTCGATGAGACAATTTATGTATACGGACGATATATAGATAGTGTCATTATTGAGAAATTATCAACTGAAGAATATACAAAACCAATCGTTTTAACAGTTGAGCAATTACAAAAAATAATTTTTCGGAATGATTCAAAATCTGTGTTACGTCAACATACGTTAACTATCATAATTTGTTTAAGTCTGGTCAGTGACTAAAACAAGTGTTACAATCTCTGCAAAAAGACCAACTTGGAACCCAAACTTTGAAGCTAAGAGAAAAAAATACTTGACTGCAGATTCCATCTGCTTCGTCCCAAATTCAAATAAAAATTTTCAACAAAATAAAAACATTGATGTAAAAGTTATTACTACGGAGACTTTTTTTGGCATACGGTAAATTTCTGAAGTAAAAAACAACTTACAAACAAAAATGTAGCTATATCCGTGCATACGATGGAGACGTTTTCGATTGGCAAATAAAAAGATATTTAATTAGACTGGTCGCATTAAATGAACGTGCGTATACATGCCGACGACAACACATTCAATAACACCGGCGGACCGCGATGAGACAAACGTGTGTCCGCTCTGGTCATGCGCGCCCGCGCGTGTGTGGTCGCGTCGGTTGCAGCCGCCCGGTACGATCAAACCGCACCGTCGTCAGGATGACGAAAACGACGACGATCAATAGTACCTACCCAAACCAGTGCCGTTCCGAGGGCAGAGCAAACGGGGCACTTACCCAGGGCCTTGTATCTCCAAGGACTTTGCATTTATACAATAATATATATGTTACGGTGAATGATGTAAACGTGGTAAAAGACGTCATTCCCCGGTAAATGACATCATTTACCTAAAAATTGGTAAACGTTGTAAATGCAGACATTCTCCGGTTATTGTGGTCAATCACCAGTTTAATTGGAGAATGACGTTTAATACTTTTATGTCGGTGTGAACGATCAGCGATAAGCGTGTAGGTGCCGAATAAGCTTCATACAACTGTTCGTGTGCCAATACCAGATGTTGATAGAGCACGAGGTTCTCTGCGTAATTTACTTGCTGTTATTATTTCATGCGAAGATGACATGTATAAATTATGTAAGCCAATTTTAATTTGAAAATGTTTATTTAATTTAAATAAAATAAATACCCGAATGTCTGAACCAGGTACAGAATATGGGGTGTTGAAACACAAATATACATGAGCACAAATTTCTCCATGTAAAAAAAAATTTCTAGAGCTAGATGAAGCCATGAAAAAAATTAAAGACAGGGAAATAACATTAAGAGAAGAAGCAGGACATAAAATAGCTGGTCATCAAGGATTTAATCGATGCAACTGCAAAACTGGTTGTGGTACTAAAAAATGTGCTTGCAATGCAGCGGAAATGTTGTGCAGTTCAAAATGTCATAGTAACCAAAATTGTACAAATAAATAATTTGTAATATGCACGTATTTTATAATTTTATTATTTTTTTATTTTAACAATAAATCATTATTATAAATAGTACCTATTGTAAAAAAATCAGTGTATTATTTGAGAATTATCATCATTTACCACTAGTTTTGGTAAATGACATCAATGACCGGTGAAAGATGTACATTTGAATTTAAAATTTGGTTTTTTACATCATTTACCTACATAATCGAATCATTTTGGTAAAAGACGTCATTCACCGGAGAATGACGACATTCACCAATATTCATCTTTTACCGTAACATATATGTATACAACATACCATATATAAATAGATTATAGATATATGGATTGAGGATCGCTATTCTGGTGTACCTATGAATTTCGATATAATATTGTCGGGCCTTAAATTCTAATGATGCCCAGGGCCTTTCAAAACCTAGGAACGGCACTGACCCAAACAGCAGTGTTTATCGTGATAAGTTGTACGCACGAATTATTTTGATATGCGCGTCTTGATGGACTGACATCGGTCTGTTGACAGCACTCAGACCCGGCTCAAGTGTTTAAACAAACATAGGCGAAATTTAGTTTTTGCCGCTCCATACGTGTAAATATGTTGTCAAATATTTTTTTTTATATAATACATAAAAATAGTCCAGGAAAATGCCACTCTAGGCGTGGGCCTTTATCGCCTACCCCTTGAGCTGGGCCTGATAGCACTGTACATGTTAAATTTGAACACCTATGTATGCAGAGACATACAAGTCGGGATATGATGTGAACACACGAATTATATTGTAATTTTGACTTGTGTCGGATTATTTTTATGAAATTTCAAAAGTTTATCCATTATAAACGAACTTAGTAAAAACAATAAGTATTGTTTACGCATTTAAGTATTTGAAATATATTACTTGATTCCAAAAATATTATTTAACTACTGTAATAAGCCCAATGCTCAGCATGATCTAGTAATGTTATATAAAATTATATAAACTTTATATCACAAGTATTAAAAAAGATATTACGCGAAATACATTCAATACATTCAGGGCAAAGGTAAAAACAATAAGTTTTTCACCTCTTAACATGATGCTTTGTAATTGTTGAAACTAATTGTACCCACAAAGTTTAAATAAAAAAAAAAAAAAAAATGCTAAATCATTACATTACCAGTGGAAGGGAATCACACCACTTTGACTGATGTAAATATAGGTGGATCATTTGGCATTAACTAAAAGTAGATAGGTAGTTATGATATAACCAGTGTTAGACTGGTCATTTTCCCTTTTAAATAAATTATTACTCGTCGTGGACATTGTTACAGCCACATCGTCGCGAGTACATAATTCTTTACCCAGAATAAACTGTTCTTTATTTTTGTTTTTACTGTTTGTTATTTTTCTTATGGTAAATTAATAAAAACAGTAATTTTTATAAGTGTTAACATACAAGTGTTTAATTATTTTAAATACCTATCTCTCTCACCATTACGTCTCAAGATAATAACGAACGTGTTACGTCGTTAAATAATTAATGTGGTACCGATCGTAGTGTCCTGCACATGATCACTACACTACCTAATTTTATATATTATTTTATATTATATAATTCAATATTTAATGTATAATTTTTAAGTAGCTAATATATTACTTATAAATATTATAAACCGTAGAATTGAAGAAAAAACATTAGCAATTTCTTGTGGGTGGTGTAGGATGTGTCAAAACAATTATTTCCAACTAAAAACGTTAAATTTTAAAATCTAAACTTTTATTTTTTAATTTTCATAATTTGCTATTCAAATAATTTTATATATATACGGTTTAATTAAATATTAATCAAAAAAAATTGTATGAACTATAATGTTACACCTATTAAATTTATAATTCGTAGTCGTTAATTAATGTATCGTAAATCAATTAATTTTTTGATTAATTTTCGGTTTCTATGGTGTACTTAAACATTTGAGTTTAGTTTTTAATATAATATGAAAAGTGAGTTTCTTTTTTAAATATAGGTCAATTTTTAAAAACTTTATTGTTATTAATATAAAAAGACATGTTTGAATGTTTTATATGGTTAGCTGATTATGGATAATATTAAAACGTGTTTCTATTAAATAGGTTAGATAAGGGGATGATTAACTAGATAGATTTGATACATAAATATGTACACCTCTTTGCAAGACCGAATTTTAGTGAATATTGACCTACTGCAGTAATAGTTTTTAAATTGTTTTGACGTATTTTTTTTTCAAGAGAACTTATCTTAGCCAACAAACCAATAATGAAACATAATTAAAATGTATGTGCGAATAGCAAAATTCTGTAATGTGCATATCCATTGGCTAATGAGTTCACGTCTATATTTAAAATATAACTATTTATACATTATGAATTACAAAATATTATATTTGCTAGGGTGTAAGAAAAGTATAACGCCGTGTCCTACGTAAATACAACAAATCCGATTATTGCAATACGATGCAACCAATAAGAATATTAAAATTAATAAATTGCTGGAAACGAATCTAAGCGTCCAATGCGACTAATGAGACATGACCGTATTGGCTGATTTCATCGGACGCATTTAATCGTGTGTGTTTCAAAAACAAAATTTGTTTTTGATCGCAAATTCGTATGTGATTTTCACGCTTTGTCTGACGTACCTATTATTCAATACTATTATATTAAAATAATATTACATCATTTTTATATTACGTTATTTACTTAAGTTGCTATATTTTTTTATTTTCTTAATTTTAATAATGGAATTATTAATATCGAAAGTGCAAAAAAGAAATGTGTTGTTAAATAAATGGAGCGAAAAGTATGGGGATAAGATTTTCTGTCAGAAGCATTTCGTTTTGTATTGTTAAAGGTATGGTTAGTGTTAATTTAAGCGAATAGTTTATGATTAAATTTTAATTTAATTGCATAAAATAGGTTACAGTTAACAAAAAAAAATTAATATTAATAGTACGTAGTACAGTTAGAGATATACCTACGAATCGATCGTTCAACGAATTGATTAACTATAGCAGTTGTTCTCAACCTTTTTTTGTTCACGGAACACTATTATACATCACAAGTTTTCGCGGCACACCTACGCACTTGACACCAAAAACTTTGGCTACGCGCTAAGATATTCAGTTTCATCAATAGGTATTTTCAATATATTTCCGAATAACAGTACACTTCTAAGACTAAACAATTTTAATCTATACACGTATGATTTATCTGTACAGATAAACAAATGTAAAGAAATAAAATACATTGTGTTTTCAATATTTTTATATCAGACTTTTTTCGCGGTACACCGGTTGAGAACCACTGAACTATAGTATATATACTATATATAGTTAACCTACTGATACGATAAAAGAAAAACAACGAAAATCGGTAACGTTCTAAAGATGAACGTGGACGGTATAACAAAACTGAAATTTGAAAGAATGAAAACATAAATCACTTGTCGCCTTTTAATCGATCAACTATAATATAATATTAATTGGTTAGGCATATAGGCGTAGGCACTGCAATTACAACCGCGATGTACAACTACTACTACTACTACTACTACTACTACTACTACTTTAACTATAATATGATGATAATATAACAATAGCTTGTAAGTTTATTGCAGTAAGTATACATATTTTCACCATGTACATCGATGTTTATATACTCAGAAATACACACACACACACACACAAACATACATACATCCACGAACGTATATACAGAGTTGATTAATATGTAAGAAATATTATAATTTTCGGATTAAAACACCCACGAAACAGGTTTCAGTGGGAGTCGGATCACGCGCGTCGGTGGCTCGATGATAACGAAAAAAAGAATGTAACTTCGTGCTTTATTATTATTACTGCAGTCGTCGGTCGTATAGTGTCATTAAACGGACATATGCATCTAAATAAATCTTTATTATTGCCGTTACGTTAACCTACACGTGAATAGGAAAATCGTTATATACTTACGGCTTGTGCAGCCAGCTGTTCCTCTTCTTCTTTAGTAACCATGACCGTGCTGTGGTTGTACAGGCCTTGGGCCATCAGCTGCAGGGCTAGCGGGTTTTTGGTGCCACTTGCCTTCTTGATTTTCGCCCGTTTGTTCTGAAACCATATCTTTATCTGGGCCTCGTTCAGTCCCAGCTCGTTGGCTAACTCCTGTCTCCGTCTTTCGGTTAGATACCGGTTCTCCATGAACTCTTTTTTGAGTCGGGCCAATTGGTCGCCACTGAACGCGGTCCGTGGTCTCTTCTCGTCCTGTTGCTGCTTGTCCTTTTTCTTCACGCGCCTAGTCCGAGGACCTGCAGATAATAAACAACACCATTCCCGGTTAGAAATATGGAGGCAAACGCGACGGCAAAATCAAAAATATTTTCAGTTAAACACCTACACCAAACAAATAATTCTGTTCAATCTAAAATGTTTAACAACGTTATTGCTTCAACATTTTCGGATTAATTTAAGGACAAAGACAGAGTCCCAGCATATTGTACAATCAAATCTTACGGGTTTGAAACCGATCACTCTGATGCTAAATTTAATGCAATTTAAAATTCGTGTGCGTTTTGTTTGGACGTGTATCTAATTTATATATTATACCTATATATGCGCATGTTTATTATTATAAACGGGTAAAATAACCGGTCGGATGTATCGTGTGTGGTCACATGCGGAAGTAGGGTAATTATAAAATATTGAGATTACAATTTGGACGTAGAGTTTTTAGTAATGATATTTACAATGACATGTATAGTTTAACGTTTATCTCGTGCATAGTGAGTTTAAAAATTTAAAGTCTGTAAGAATCGCATTAACATGTAAAAATATGGTACATACGGCAATTGATAGATGTATTATATTGAGTTGGTGTATTTTATACTTCATCCCGTAAAGTTTAATAGCATCGTAAATGGTAGTAGGTATAATATATATATATAAATGAAAACATATAAATGTTTACATACATATAAACTATAATTGTCGTTAATTTATTTACATTATTATTTAACTTAAACTTGTAATGGTATAGTAAATATAGATAGTTAATGATTTAATCAAATTCTTGAAAAATATCTTTGCTACACCTATACGGTTGTATCTTTATACTTTGTTTTCTTTTATAACCATAAACTTATCATAACCATAGATCTCATAAGACCGTGGATCTCGTAAAAATAATTCAATAGACAGTCAATCTATGATAATTCGAATCTAAAATATATATAACCTAAAATGTTTTTTGAGTTATCTCTATTATACTATTATACATTTTGTATTTAATTTGTTTGTATATCAGTCGAGAACATATTAAATTAAACTGTTGCAATATCAAAAGTCTCACTATGCTACCTCAGGGCTCTGACGCTATTATATAAATCCAGTCTATTTGTTATATAAATTTCAGTACCTAATTTCGTACATTTTAATAAATTATTTATCGAAATTATTTCATTTAACGTGAACAAATATTCTAATATTCTTATAATTTAATAGCTAACTATAAAAAAAAAAATGTAATGGCAGTTCGAAGTTCATATTCATTAGCCAAGACACAAGAAACAAGGTTAATATTTAATAAATTAATTCACTTCAACTACTTGGCATGAATATGAAACAAAATGTTTAAGAAGGATAAGATGTTCAAAAGAAAAATGTGTTACAAGTGTGTAAGAAAGATTTATTTATAATAATATTTATTTCAATTTATTAACTAGTTGATATTTTAAATCTATTTTTGATGTACAAAACTATCTATACGTATAAACATATTCTTGGACATTTATGATATTTTTTTTAATATAGTACAAGTATAGTATTTATAAATAAATATGCGATAGTTATATTCAATTATAATACTGTCAAATCGCGATAATAACTCGAAATTCTCAAGCGGGCACTAGAACAAAATTGTTAATCAATTGTAATCACTTAAAATTTGTTTTCCCATTATACCCTTTTATTCACAACTGTTCTATTTAAAATTATTCTTTTAGTAAACATAATCAATACCAGAAAAATGTAATATAATATAATATATTAATGTAGAATATATTTATGTATATGTCAGAAATATTATGCGTTAAAAGACCTATACTTTTGTTGTCTTCAAATTTCACAAAAAGGATATGATTTTAGCAATTATATTTTATTAAATTATATATACTAGATAAAAAATATAACCTAGCTAATAGTTTATAAATAGAATCACTATGATTTTTCGCTTGGATAATTCTAATCATCTAATATTAATATTTTATTTCAGTAGAGTATCCAGAACTTGAAAAATAAAGTAATTTATCTTTTATTTTATTAATTAATATTTTATACTTGTCTTAAGTTTCGATTGATGAACATATTTCACGAGTGAATCGTTGGATGCTTAAAAACAAGTGCTATTCTATAATATTATCATATTGGTATTTCATTTGGTTTTTTTTTTTAGAATAATTTAATTTCTATAGAACCCTTGCGGTATTTATCACAGATTCTGTAAGCTAAAGGGTAACACCCACGTAAGCAAATTGTATAATTTTAAAGGCACATATAAATTAATATTATTGTATTACATGCTATTTTTTTTTAAGTCTACATACGTATTTAAATCGTAAAAGTTGTTTTCATTTTATAAATGTAAATTGAAATCGTAAGTTTGGTCGATACGCTCAACATGTACGCACGTTACTTGTATTGTCTCCGCTATCGCGTCGTTGCGATGACTACGATTATAATTACGATGTTTGCCTTTATACAACATTTACTTAGTACACAAAGTTCAAGAAATCGTTCTCATTGCGCCAGATATGTCGTGTTAAGGAATTCTATTTAGTTTCTCAAATTCGTCTAGAATTTGTAATCTAGACGTCAAAAATTAAAAAAAAACGTTTATTTCACTAAATCGGTTTGTTGTGCTAACTTCCGATGATTGAAGGGAAAAGTATATACGTAACATCCACAAAAATCTCGAATTATCATCAATGATCGACTTGCATCAAACACGACTTTCAGTCTTCGGTTTCATCGTTCTACATTAAAAATATTACAAATTTCTCTACAGACAAGAATGAATTAACAAGGATCAGCGGATCGCTAACACCTTTACTTGTAATTTTACTTCTTCTCAACTTATTTTACGTCCTAGGAATCGTACATTTATAATTGTAGAACATCTAATGTACACCTACTCTGGTTTCCACACAGTCTTACTTCGTCATCTTTGTCCTTATAGAATTAAAATAAAATACCTTCGCCATTTCATCCTATATATGGATATTTCTGCTGCCTTGTCGAAAGGATATTCAGTGAAACAAGTTTTCAATGTTAAAAACAAAAGCATATGTGCCTATCTAATATTTTTTTTGATCTAAATCTCCAAAATAATATTAATGATGTATATGATACCACATCCATTAATAAACACCAATGCAATCATGGAGAAAGCTCACAAAGTTCATTGTGGCCCTCCACAATGCCACCAATGTCAACCCTCCTACAATCACACAAGAAATGATTGTTACCATGAAATCAGATGCACCAAATGTGGCTATGATCACTTCTCTGAGGATTGTACAAATTACTAAAATAGCGCAGTTAAATGTGCCCTCTGCGTCGAGTGCTATACCGTCAATTTGAAAGGATGTCCAGTATTCAAGTTAGTGTTGGAGCGTCAGGACAATGACCTTTTAAAAACACCCAATCACTGTCTTAAGACAAAATACCCTGCCACAAAGTCTCTTTCAAACACTCCCGCTCTTACCAATTTTAAACCATTCTATGCTTCTGTAGTTTTTGAGTCTGATACTCTTAATATTTTTAAAAATAACAACAATAGTTAATAATCCTTTATCAATAGGTATCTAATTTTTTTTTCCGAACTACCTTCATTAATTAATTTCTTTCTCACTATTCTTACAGCCGTTTTCCAAATATTAATTATATTATTGTATAATGGGTTTTAATTATTTAATTATTCATAACGTCGCATGATTAGCTTATATCATAGTATATAATTTCAATTTTAATTATTTTCGTTTCCTTATATAATTATACTCAGATTTCGTGTGCTCATTATTACTACGCAAATTTTGTATTATACTAAGTCGTGTATCGTGTTATCTATACATATTTATGATACATATACATATATAATTGTTGAATTTAATAGTTTTTACTAAAAGCTAATAAATAACAATAAAAAAAATAATATAAAATTGAAATCGTTTAAATTACGACCTAAACAGAATGAAAAGAAGGTTATATTCGTTAATTATTATTTTATTTGTGCGCACTCGATATAGTTTAATATAATGTATACATTAATACCCATTATAATAATAAAAATAACAATAACAAAGAATGTCTCGTGTGGTTTATTTATTTGGTTTTATATCAAACAAAATATTTTATCCTTGCTATATCCTAATTACGATTGAAAACCTACGCAACTATTGCTAAGAACTAGTTCAATCTAGTTTTCTAATGTAATAGAAATAATAATAAATAAACTATAATCGACGGTACGTTGATTTATTGTCGTTGAATAAATTTTATCGGATTTTCAGTAAATCATTTAGCTCGATGTTTACGAGAAACCCACATCGGTAAAATATGCTGGATGAAAACATTTTTAAATTCAATAACAACTCGCAATGATAGAAACGCATTTCATAATATGAAATAATTTGAACGGAGACAATTCGATTGTAAAATAACAGAAGAGATACACGGAACATTTTTATTGTTAATTTAAGAAAATCAATTTGGTACACATCACCACGTAGTCACTTCATTACTTCGACACGCCTTAATTGCAATCAACAACAGCGAACGTCTTCTTCGTGCACAGACTACAGCTGCGGACACGCTCTTCGTCCATACGTCTTTCATACATCGGACGTATAAATATAAAATTTAATATTATGACAACGAAAATATAGTAATAATAATCGCACATAAGATTGCACGTACGTGTACCTACCTACCCGATAAATATTTACACTGGCTCAATAAATGTGCCTTAGGTTTGATTATATCTTACGATCATTAAAATAAATGTCATGCAGTCTGCGCATAACCATGGTAATGCGTGTACACGTGAGTAATAAAATAAATACACCGTGGTGAGTCATCAGCTATAGGTGTTATTCGAATGGTCAAAAAGAATGTATTACACATTTACACGGGTGCCGGCAATAACATTAAACCCGAGTGTTATAGGTGCATGTATATGTGTATATATACCTAACCATAAAATAGTTAGATAGAGAGAGAAGAAAAGAGACTTCTGGAAAGTTAACTTAAACTAGATGTATGGAGGTCCCCGGAGTAACGAACAGATTATTATTATTATTACATTATGCATGCTGCTTTTTTTAATACAATTTGGATCTTCGCGAGCATACACGGCGATCTGTCAAACCAACGAATCTCTCCGATTAAGAAATACTCGTATATTACACAGGTTCATCATATTATACGCAGTCCCACCCACAGCTACTTTTATTCTGTAGTTTCATCTCGCTTCTCGGCCCATTTTTCGTCACGCTGCTATATACACCATTCTACATATTCGTATGCATATATGATCTAGGAATATATAAATATGTACACGCATATACTTAATATAATGTGTTGATTATGAGGTGGAAAACGAATGATATAACGTGTTTAATGCACATGTTGATGATCACATAATAAGGCAAAATATATACATCTATGAGTATATTTATACATTGTATTTATAAATAGTTATATATTTCAACGTGTGTAGTCTCAAGAATACATTTTGTATTTTTCGTCAATTTCGTACCCGTAAACGTGAATGCAATATAAAAAAAAAAAAAATTGAAATGTAAGATTGATTTTAAACCTAAGCGTTAATCATCTCCCATTTGATTTAATTTTCTGATGTATTTTTAGAAATATACGCGTTGATTAGATTTAATAGGTTACAAAATCGTTGCTTGCAATAACTGCAGTTATTATTCAAACAGAAAGCGTTCATCATTTCCTGTAGCGAAAATAAAAAGCTTAAATAACAGCCCAACTATATTGTCATGTATACGATATACTCGCGATATATTGCCATAACCGTTTCAATGGGTCCAGAAATATATAGGTACATTTGTATCTGTGAATTATAAAATTGTTTGGATCTCACTTTTTTTATCGTTTGGTGTTGACAATCTTATTTTTTGAATATGTCTGCTTTTCATGTACTTACTTCTTCCTATATATGAATAAAACAAAAAAAAAAACAAATATTATAATAATGAAATAATTGGAACACTTAATAATATATAATATATATATATAGGTGGGGTATATCAGTTTATTTTTACTGAGGTAATTACAATTTCGAAAGTCTGATGTACGTATTGTGCGTATTGTATAATTTGCAACAAAAATAAATCTCAAGGATTTAAATGCTTACAAAAAATCGTTTAAATCGCTTAAAACAACAATTTTAATACACGCATGACCCAGATTTGTGTTTTATAATATCACTCCTATCAATATTCAAAATTTTAATTTCCGACAGCAAAAAACTCGTGATACAGACCTCGGGTTTTGGCAATTTAGTCTAATAAGTACATATATAAGTATATGATAATATGTAGAGTAAATACACACGCCGTACTTATTGGACTTATCCTTACACCTGAGTTATTATATATAATTATAGTTTCACGGCGGACGTGAAGGAAAAAAAATATTACTTAGTAATGATCAGGGCTCGTAAGTTGATGTATTTTGCATTTTTTTTTTTTTAACTTTTTAGACGATGTTCTCCTGGTCACAAATATGTTTCATTAGCATTTTTATTTTGTATTTTTTGATATTTTTAGGTCATTTTCCCACATATTTAGTCATTTTAAGTGATTTCACACTAGTTCATTTCTTATCGATCATTATGCTAATAACTTAAGACTTGTCCGATTTTATTTCGCGGATTACATTCGTCGTTGTCGTGTTGTAGTGATATTATTATATCTAAATTTTATTATTTTTTCGTAATATTTTCGAAATGGCGAAAATTAAAACGTCAGTTAGCGCTTGTTTGCATCTCCCAATCACTTCAATGGACGTGGCGAGTTTTTCCAATTATAAATATTTTTAAACAAATAATCGTCGTTCATTTACTTTTTATAACATCAAAGACGCTCTAATCGTACAATGCAATGATTTTGATTTTTGAGTAATTTGTAAGTTTTAATAAATTTATTTAGAATGTTATAGTAAAATATTTAAAAAAATGTATTTTTATTAATTTAAAACTAATATGTGTAATTTTTTAGGAAATTTTTTGTTATTTTTATGTCATATTTACATCTTTTTTAGGTCATTTTTAATGTTTTTAAGGTCATCAACTTCCGAGCTCTATGATATATAATGATATATAATACGTTCGGTTCTTATAATTACAGGTCATAATATTAATTAGTGCAATTTCGTATACACGCATTTATTTACACTAGTATATATTGTTATTATTATTATTAATGTCTATACATAATAATATATTTTGCGTCCGCTGTAAAGCATATACGATTTACTGTTAAATACCGCGATACTCTGCTGATCGGTGTACATAAATAACTAACATTATTTGTATTTTTTTTTATGTTTTTTTATTATTTCGATTTATAACAATAGACTGATTATAATTTTTATCACTGTGCGCGCACGCATTACCATTATAATATAATCAAGGCCGTATCTGGTGGGGGGGGGGGGGGTCCAGACACCCTGGACCCCCCCAAAATTTCTTCAATATTTTATAAATGTTTAAAATAATTTTTTATTTTTTATACTAACATAAATGTTTTCAGTCAAAAATGACTTAAGCTCCAATGATTGACTGTTTTTAGATATTTTTATAGTGTATAATAATAATAATCACAGACTTCTAACCAACTCGCGTAGTATATAGAAATCTGACGTGATAAGATGTCAAAGTAATTTTGCTTATTTGATTTTATTATATTTTAATGAAAGAAGACTAATAAGTCTTATTTTTAACCAAATATCAAAAGTCAAAATTTAAATTCAATAAAATTACAATATACATGTTTTGGACCCCTCCTCAAAAAAAAATTTCTCGATACGGCCTTGAATATAATATCATTATCGTTTTACGACTATGTATAAATGTGTGTATGTGTGTGTGCTGCTGCGGTGAGAACAAATATGACAAAACTAAAATCAGCGTATCTTGTATATACGTTTACTACACGCGTACACGCAGTGAGCAAGGTCAGTACCTCTATACATACATACATTCTGAATTGCTGATGCGGGGAGTTTCTTAAACGTTGGTATGTATTTTTCATTTTCTATCTTCGACGGACAATATACGGGAACAGAAAAACCGAATCGAAAGCCGAAAATGGAACCGTACTGCGCACACGATGATGTTGTCTTGTTGTCTTGGCCGTTTTCAAATATTCAAAGAACCATCGGCAATGCATTTTTCGCGTGCATAAACGGAATAATATAAAACAATTCGAAATAATTATACACATAGCACAGGACCGATAGTCTCACTACTATATATTACACATACGCTCACACACACACACACACACACACACACACGCATACACACGTGTATGTACCTATGTATGTATATATGTATAATGTACGTATAACGTCGGTGTGCGGAATCAGTATGTATATATGTATATATGCGTATACGAGTATACACACATACATGATTCCAATTAAATTAGCGGCATTAATTTGTAGACTTACCAGAAGACCACCCATGGTGTTGCTGATGCTGGCCAGTTGCCTATCGTGTGGTGTGTGTGCATGTGCTGCTCGCCGTGCATGCGCGCGCGCGTTTTTTTTTTGTGTGTCAGTGAATGTGTGCGAGTGAGTTGTGCGTACGTATGCGCTCGCCCGCTCGTGTGTGTGCGTGTTGTATATGAGTTGATAAGTTTGCATAGTGGTCCTTCGGTATTTTATTCGTCCGTACGATCCGTATAAATATATTATAAAATTTATTATCATATACAATTACTTCTTCCTTTTTTTTTTTTTTGTTCGTTTTGTTTGAATACAATACTAGGAGAAATGATACGCGCACGACACATATTATTTTATGAATAATATTCGACTAAATAATTACGACGGTCGCGCATACTATTTGAGGCTGGTACATGTGTAACGTGTACATGTACATTTATAAACGGAATGGAATAAAAGAGTTACGTTTTTAAAAACAACCGCGAAACCCTGATTCAACATTAAATGTATAAACAGAAATCGATTTTAGGCATTCTTATGTATATGAACAATCAATAGCCATTAGTGGGAATAATAAATATGAAATTGAGAAATAAATAAATATATTAATATTATAGCCTACATAACTCTTAAAAATTAATCACAAACGGATATAAACATATGTGAAATAATGAGAGGTTTTTTCATCGAATTATTGAAAACGAGTGAATACAAGCATCATGTTAATTTACTATCATAAATAATTGCACATGCATACGAGTGCGGGTACACCCGGGTTAATATAGACGTATTAAAATTTTACGTATTACGTTATGCACTCTGTAATACACGAGTTTGCTTTTAAAAATATTCGAGGTGAAATCGTAAAGAGATACGTACACACGCTACACGTAAACCGAGTATAACGAGGATAAGGCTACGTGAGCGCTCGTCGTGTACAATGATAACTTTTATAAATATTTATTTTTTTTTTTTTGCACTTTTATAATATATACAATATGTTTTACACGTGAATACGACATAAAATTAGATTTGCATGGCAGTCATGCAGGAACAGGGTACCGATTAGGTGCCCATACACGAGCGGATTTTATAACGGATTTGGTCTGACGGACTAAATCCTTAGGTCCTTTAACGTGTCCACTAACGTGAAAATAAAAGTCCGCTATTTTTCGCGGAGCGAATCCACCAGCGGACCATGTCCGCTGGTTAGTGGAGGAAAATTAGGAGCTCGGGTGTGCTGATCACAAATTGATCGTTTCAGTTCGCAAATAATTATTTTGGTAATAGCGTACGCGTAACACATGTTTACAGATAGATCTCCGGATTACGCGAACCGCCATCGGACAGAGTTCGTGCGATTGTCGGAGCGTTGCTTTTGCTTTACGTACACGTCTTACGTGCGTTATATTGACCGGACCATTTTTCTTCAAGACTGAACAGCGAATACTTTTGTTCTGATCGCAACGGAATACATCTTATGCAAAGCTCATCGTGAGCAACAATAATATAGTAATTTCTTCGTCACAAATCGACGACGCTATGACGAACGATGTATGCGAACGCCGTCACTGCTAACACACAGTAATGATATATTTTATACGTATACTGACCACGCAAGTGCAAATTCTTTAAATTTATAGTTTAACAAACCTCCCACGAGGGTATTATATATAATGTTTACTGCTGCTCACAGTATTATTCTATACGAAGGACTCTCGACGAGTGTGACTGCGTAAACGTGTACCAGAAAAAGATATATTTTCATATAAGACGTGTACACTACTACATAAATCACATTGTTCGGCGAAAACGGAAAACGGATATCTTTCGCGTTTCTTCGTATCCGAAAATATTATAACAAATCGATTGGCCTTGTATAAATGCGATGAAGTAGCGTACACCTATTGTGTTTAATAAGTAAACTGCTAATTTTACCGTGACTTATGACTGCAATGTCCAAATTAACTATGTCAAAAGAACAAACGATTTTAACGTACCGACCGTATGACTACGTATAAATCAAGAATATAAATATGTAAAAAAAAAAAAAAATAATAACTACGAAATAAATGACGGAAAGAAACGTTATATTGCTGTAGTAACATATTATTATAATGTAAATTGTATTAATTACGAATGCAGACAAAAAAGCAAAACGCAATTACGGGAATAATATCATCGTATATTTAATTTGCACGTCAAATTCTTACGGGTAAAGTCGATTCATAAACGCACAGTAGAATATCGCAGTTATACGTACGCAGTGTACGTACACCCCGGCCCAAGCATATGAATAAGAAAATCTAAAATCGATATTCTTACAGTTGCGACTATGGGGGTTCCATTCCATTGGACGTTTCCACCCACGCATTCGACGACATCACCGACCCCTGTTATGCAGATAATGTATAATTGATTATTTATCATAACGTTTTGTAGTACGATGTACTTCATATCGTTCGCATAAGATAGGTCGAACTTAGATGTGAACACATTTTAACGGATGACTACATTTTAAACAGGTTTGCACGCGACCCATGAGTTCTATTAGGGTACGAAACATATTGAAAAACACAGAATCCGTAAAAGTTCGATCTGCATGTACGTATTATGTACATGTTATACTATATTATTTATATATATAATTTACATAACCAAAGGATGAGAGCGTGTTGTAGGAATCAATATATATCTAAAATGAAATATGTAGATTATACTTTTAAGTATAAAATGAACGAAATTTTTGAACGGATGTCCATTGAATATAAAAGTTTCGTTTCATGATATAGGTTTTTATATAATTATAATATTATATTACACAACATTTTAAATATATTAATAGTATACACACTACACAGTGTTTAAATATTTTGAAAATTAGATTTTATAACGAAACAATGTTTGTACGTGTGCGTGCGTATATTAGGAGGCCGAGTTGCGTTAGGTTCTTGCACGTAAACGTTTTTGACATTCGGACATATTGCGCGTTCCCTTTCGCCCTTCAATCACGAACCCGGCTATACGTGTCTACGCAAACCGAAAACATGATATTATATTATGCATGGCGATTCGAACTTTGGCTAACTATGGCAACGCGAGCATTGTATATTACAAAAATACGCACAAGTGCGTGTGTATAATACACGTTCACGCAGCACACACCCTGTAACGTACTTATATCGTTGCAGACTGTGATAACTAAGAAAGGATGACGTCACGGTGCACTGACCGCCATTGAAGCTATTGTTCCTCGATATGATGATAATAATATATTGCGATGATTAGACGGTTAGCCGGGCAATGGTCAACTTCTCGATCGTCGGTCGACTCGCACTTTTTCTATCGTTTTCTTAAACGCTGTTATACAGAGTCTGTACACATACGTTTTGTGCATACAATAACGTTCGTGTTCGTACAACACAGTGGGTATCCTTTAGTCGTTTGCGTTTTTGCGAGTTAATGTTGCATTATGGTAGGTCTCGGTATAATACGTATATGTATTATACTTCTTCGTCACCGTCGTCGTCGTCGTCGTCAATTTATTGCACATTATTTCTACGAAACCGTGTGTGCGGTGGAAAACGATAGAACGTTTCAGTTGGACTCACATCTGACGATTATATCGACACAATACACATACACATCTTAGAACAACAATATCTATATATGTACACATATACGTACATTGAAGTGTGTTGTGATCCGTCCGTCGTTAACACGGTGTAGCAGACGGAAAAGCAGAAATAGAGCATGGATCGTAATCGACCCGCCGTGGTAATGATACAATGTAATAATATCGTATTGTATTGTGTGCCGAGGGTAAAGGATATGGTATTGGATATCACTGTTACATCCTATACATATATGCCTATACGCGCTAATGCGGCGTGGTGATGTGCGTCGTGGAGGATATATACTGTTGTGCGCGTGACACGTCCTTCTGTGTCCTGCTGCTACATTATACACTAAATATTTATACACACACTCCACGGGATCACCAAAAACGCACTGTGCGGCATCGTATACATATAGATACTTGTAACAGGTGGACACATACGTGGATAACGAACGAAATTGGTAATAGAGTTACACATTGTGTATAACAATATGTGTACTGCGGTAATCGAAGGTTTCAAAAATTGCCGAGAAGTATATGTGCACGTACAATATATCTATATAAGTGTCATCATAATTTAGGTTTAACTGTTAAACTATTTTATCACAACGGCCAGGGCCGGCACCAGCAAATATTGACGGGGGAATGGGTTATAAATATACAAATTTGCCGACTACTTTCTAAATTAAAATTCTACGTTACTAATATCACTTAATAATTTGTTGACGATTTCCGACCATATAAATAGGTCATTCATTGGTAGGGAGTATTTCAACCCCCCACAACCCCTAACGCCGGCCCTAGCAACGGTGGATGGTAGGTATTTATGTATAGACTGTTTCAGGTACGGTGTGGGTCTTTATTACGAGTTCATGTATTATTCGTCCTCAGTTATATTTTTTTCCTTGGACGTGCGAAGAAAGACTGAATCATATAATGTATACATGGGTATAAGATTGTTATGATATAATATACGAACGACACACGGGACACACGTGGTTAATTAGTTTAAAACTATCGTTTCGGGAGGTTTAGGCGAACACACACACAGACACAAATCTATATATAAATATACCCTTACGGGTTCAACAGAAATAATTATTTAAAAACCAAAATTCATATGTATTAGTGTGTGTGTGTGTTCGTTTCTTTATCTGTTCGATCGTCCGTTGCGGTATAGATCGATCTCCGTGTGTTTGACACTATATCGTAATACGGTCCTAATGGACGAGTCCGAGCACACGATACACGAAGAACGATGTTTTCCCTATATAAAATACGTTTCTCACTCATTACACGATAATTCGTTTTATCAATCTTATTGTCGAATATCTTTTCCACGTCCACAGCATAACTTATGTCAGTGGCGTTTAGGTTTATATATATATTTATTATACATATAGGTAACAAAACTCGAACCGTTCATAAAAAAAAAATATTTCATTACGCGCTGCAGTAGACATATGATATATATATATATAAGTACATAACGTACATTTACATATATTATTACATTATAATATACGTTTACAGAGGCACGCGAGATATCTAAATAACATTATTTAGTACGTTCTCGAATGGAAGTTAAAAGATTATACATTATAATGTCAAATATGTATATACTATTAAAAATAGTTGACGAACGCGACGTGCATTCTCCTTTATATATTTAACGATCCAAACAAAGTATATTTTTAACTAGATGCTATATGAAAAAAGTACCTCTATGACGAGTCGTATAGTACACTCGCTAACAACCGGTGATAATAATATATTTTAGTCCGATGAGAAACGATTCGCGAAAGCAAATTCTATTGGAGTGTCGATCAACATTGAATATACAATCGTTTTTTTTTTTCTCTTCCGAAGACAGTGTACCGTTTTGTATAACAGAAGAAAAATCAATAAACCTTGTGAGTATTTATATTTTAATAGTACTACGGTTTCTTTTGAAAAGCAATAAAAACAATACCATTCAAGATGAGAAATCCATTGAACGGCAAATGTAAATATGAGCCGTAGCAGTTATTATGGTACCTATTTATGGTACGGATGAAATGAAAAGTGTTCCCGCTGTGTTCCATAAAGATACTAGACTGCGTATGATTTATGAAAATCATCATAGTTTACACCAAAAAAATATAACACGTAAATGACATTATGACATATTGTTGGGTAAACAATCTAGACGGTTTTATTGTTTTTGTATTGTCCCATGTGAATTTAATGTTTTTGTTGGATAAGTGTGGAGTGACGTTGGTGGTCGAGCGAGGTAGCCCGTGAATGTTTCGCAGCGAGCATTTATTTTGTATACATGCAGAGGATGTGAACGTGACATCTCTGATGCTGTATTCACTTATACTATATTATCATTAATTATAATAAAAACGAATGAAAATATAATAGTTGAGTTTTAATTAATATGAAAAAAATGCTTGTAAAACGACGTCATTAGGCCAAACATTAAAAATAAACACACGTATACAATTGCTATACGATTCATGATACGAGTTTCTGACGATGTGGCAATAGATTTTATTTCTGAACAAATTATACATTATACACGGTAAGTGTATGAAATAATACTATAATAAAGTCATTAAATCGAATGAAAAATAAATAAAATAAAAAATACATATCCAACGACATTATATATTTAATCACCATAAAGAAGTTTAGTCCGATCCGAAATTGATCGCATTTAGCATTGCTATTAGACGGTCCATAATTACGCGTAGTATACGATATAATATATATATATTTATATATAAATTGATCCAAATGTCCGTACGCATAAAAAAATAAAAAAACGGTTTTCTATTTACATAAAATATAAATTCCACCAGTTTAATACCCGGCACGTATAATAACAGGCGAGGAATTTTAATGCACCAAAAAATCAAAAAACGACAGCCTCGTTTGAGATTGTCAAACGATCGTATTATTGTTGCGTTATAATTGGTTGACCGTTTTCTCGACTGCAGTCCGTTTTTTCTTTTTTTTTCCTTATTGAACTTTGGCCAGCAGCGGTTGGGATTCCGGTCGATTTATCGCAGAAATCATGTGTGCAGGACCAAGGCCGGATTAAGCACCTATTGGGCCTCGGGGCTGAAATTTTATATGGGCCCTTTTGACAAAACATGCTTTACAAAGCTGCTCGCTACGCTCGCAGAACAATAAATTTTTTTAACTATTTTACAAATTGTTAATCGCATTATAAAATTATAAAATTAATAAGTATATACAATTTATGTCTATAAAACTACTAATTTTAGTATAATAAAAAATGTGTATCGGCTTAAAATTGTTTGGGCCCCTTTCACTTGGGTACTCGAGAAGGCTCCGAGGCTACCCCCCAGGCTAAACACCTCCTTAATCCGGCCTTGCGGAGGACCGTAGAGCACTTTTTCGATCGTTATTCTTCCGAGGTTCCCGCGGCACGGCCGTTTTCAGCGGACAATACAACACAACGTCGTTTCACCTCCAACTGCGACGACGTTATACAATGCGTCGCACGGTGTAGGGTTGCGCGACAAAAAAAACAATAATTTTACGCGGGTGGTCGCGCGAGTAGAATAATTGAAAAAAAAAAAAAAAATAAATTGTGCAGGCTTATACAGCGCAAAAAAGTCGCGTCTGAGTTAAAAAGGGTTGACTGCGCTTGTTCGCAGTTTGATCTTGTATTGCAGTTTTCGGGCGAGGGACGTGTTGTGCGTCGCCACTGCTGCTGCGACAACGTTGCGCCAACGAAAGACTGGTGCAGTGCGCGACACACGTTGCAACGGCGGTGACTTTAAATAAACGCTATAAATATATACGGACGAGCGCGTGCGTACAAAAGAGAACGCGAAAGAAGGAGTGAGATGGAGACGGACGGAGACATGTTGGAACGGTGTGCGGCGCGGAAAGAGAGAGAGCGAGTGAGAGGTGAATGAATGTAAACCGGGAGGCGGTAGGAGGGTGACCGCCTTACATCCGCGCAGCTTCTAATGAGGTAATGTTATGAAGGAGTTAGCGATGTGACATGGCACTGTGGTGGGTCCGGCAGATCTGATGTCTCTATTAGGACCTCTCTCCGCATACGCGCGAGTTCGTGTGCGTGTGTACGCGTGTCCATGTGTGCGCGCGTTTATATGTATGTGCGCGCGCGTGTGTGTGTGTGCGCGCGCGCGCGCACGTCTGTAGTGCGTCTATTCCCCTCGCGCGCGACGTCCGACAACGGAAGACGGGCGGCGGTGGCGGTAGGCAGTGGCGGCAACGAAAAATACTCTGTCGGACCACACAACGCGGTCGTTGGTCGATCACAACGCCGCCGCCGCGTTAACTTGCAGTTCGTCGCAGTCGTATAACTAAATATATATATATATATATATATATATATATACGTATATGTTCATATGTGTGAGTGTGTATACAACATATACGTGTACAAACGCACACATACTTGTACTTTATATAGATAGAGAACGGTATTATTATTATTTTTTTATTACGTATAGTCTTTGTCGTCCGTCGCGCACTCGTTCGCTAAATAACAGTATCGCGCGCGTTTGCGAACAACACACATTATAATAACAGTATACGCTCGAACGGGCACGTTAAAGGCTTTCCGAACACGGTACGATATTCGCCGTGGACGGACCTACGTGTTCAGAGTATTATCGTGTACCTGTGGCGAATTAACGGACCGACGATGTGCGCAAACGGGGTGTTTTTGAACAAACGCAAACGGAAAGCTCTTCTACAACGATTAATCCCTGTGTCGAATATACTGTTATAGTTATGGTGCTTCCGCTTGAATAAATTTTTTTTTTTTTTTAGAACCACCCAATGCAGCTTATAATAAGCTTATAATAAGATATACAGTACATGTATATTATGGACACTAAAACGCGATAACGGTCGCTGAACACGTGTAGATTTGTATAGTTTGACGGAAACATGAAAATGCGTTGAAAAACGTGATCGAAAGTTAAACAAAATTATGCGCGTCTACTAAGGCGACGGCCCGATATTTTTTATAACAATAATAATAATAATAATAATAAATCGTGGCTCCTTGGCGGCGACGCGCGAGCATATACTCTACACAGTGGTGGTTATGACCTCATTAACATAAACGCCAACGCGTCGCCGCCGTTTGTACAACCGTTTATAGTGATGTTGTACGAGGGTCCCTTTTAATTCGTTTCGTTGCTCTTACCGAAATCCGAGTGACAATTATTACGGCCATTTTCAAAATTATTAATTACACACGATGACAGTTATTGCGTTTGTAACGACTTATGTGAACATGTATACAATATATTTAACAGACGATATTACATATATACACGTGATTATATATATATAATTTACATCCCTCCTCCAATAATCATATCAATTGTCATGTTGAGGGAACCCCAATCATGGTTTTATTAAAAAATCTTTTTACAGATTCACTTATTTCATACGTATTTTATCCTTTTTCTACATTAATAATGAACATAATAAACGTACAATTTTTTTTTAAATTAATTGTAGATAATTATTATCATTTTAAAATCAAAAATGTAAAATACTACCAAGTAATTTAAATTACTTTAAAATTCTGATTATATTGAAATGGTGAAAAAAATATAGTAATTGCGTTATGGTCCTTTATAATTTTTGTTTATTTGTTAGAATTGTAATTTGAAATAAACTAGCTACACATAAAATGCACGATAAAATTATGTATACCGAGTATTATTGACATGAAATGATTGAATATGGAACCACCCATAAATGGCTCTTCACTAAAATATTTATACTACATTTTTATTTTTATTTGTTTTACATTTTCGAAAAAAAATTTGGAGTATTTATAAAAAATTCTACTTTCCTAGTCTAACCTGTAATTTAATTCAATAAGATATTTAAATTAATTCTTATACGCGACTACGCATGACCTACAGTTCCGAAAAACAAATTTGTATTTTCGTAAACGTTTTAAGCAATACATTATAATTATTATGTTATTATGCATCACGGACTCGGTTATTTAGTGAATGTTATTTATTTTTTCATATTAATTATCTTCGTATTCTTTACTACCATCGAACAGTACCAGTAGCGTACAATATGTTTGGTGCTTGTATGTCATATTATACATTATGATGTTATTATAACGTTGTTGTCATACAAATTTATGTCCGGGACCCGTATAGCGAGATCATGTATATACACAATATTGGGAAAGAATCGTTCACGCACATTGCGTATAACACAAAGTACAAGGTTTGAAAACACAGGCCACCCGGGTATATGGGCAAGAGGTACGAGCAATTTAATCATGTTATATTGTTATACATTATTACTGTTATTATTACATTAGCATTGGCTTATTTAGGACAGGGCCGTTTCGTACAAGAAAGTCTTTGAGTTAAGTCTTGGAGGTAGCCTTAAGATTGTTAATATATATCAAATAAAAACCGATACATCAAGTGATATTTTTTTTACTACTGTAAAATTTAAGTTAAAATTAAATTTATCAATGATAGTAAAAATGGGCAGTTAAACAATATACGCTTAACAGATTTTCGATATGAATTTCACCAACATTTTATACTAAACATAAAATGTTTTATCATTGTCGTGGTTAATTGTTCTGAATTGTTCTGAATGTATAGTAAAGTTTCTTTGGAGTATTTAAGTATTATTATCATTTAATTTCAATCGTAAAAACAGGAAATATATAATGTAAACTTGATTAATTAATCTATTCGTTGCTTAGCTTCCACTTACTAAACATAGGTTGAGGCCCATCGAATTTCACGCAATCGCTGATTGTTATGTATACTTAATACTTGACGTAGCGTCATAAAATCACACAATATATAATAGGCTTGAGTGTTTCAATAAAATCAGGTTAGTATAAAGAGTTATCGCAATCGCATTGTTGTCGGATGCTTCTGATATAAAACTTTGCAATACGTTATTACGAGAAGGTCTTTACATCATTCATTAATGTGCAACAACCATATTAGTATTTCATTGACGAATATGTTAATTTGTGCTCCGTTATCCATATTTAATAAGTATAAATAAATTATTCGATATATATATGTTCTAAACATGCGCGTCAAAAAGGTTATCGACCTAAATTGATTTCCACTCGTCAGCAAAATAATTTATTGCGTGCGGCCACTGAGCGACCGTCCGTGTAATTTTTAAAACCGTGTATAATAATACCTGAGACACGCGTTTCGTTCGAAAATCAACAACGTGACGTCACACAAAAACATAGACATTGTGCAGATTTAAAAACACTCCGAAAAACAATTGTTCATTTTTTTTTTATCATTAAATTCGTTATTAATATACATACAATATATATGTATAATATAAGTATATTAAGGTGGTCGTTAGTAATAGAGGTATAATTTTTTTTTTCGAAATATTTTATGCGATACCCTTTAATTTTGTTCTAACACATATAAAAATGAAGTGGGTAAATTTTGATCACGATAGATTAACCCTAAGACGGCCCCAAGAGGGTTGAATATTTGAATTTGGGGGTAGTTTTTTAATTTTTTCCCATTATCTCATAAACTAATATTTTTACAACAAAATTGTATAGAGCTTTTATTTTCAATAAACATGTTTTCTATAAGAAATGTCTATAAAAATTTCACCCAGACCTTAATCTTTACAAGAAAAAAATTTTCTTTTTGTTTTTGCAATTTCCATATAGATCAATTAATTATACAACTAAAAATATTTTATACAATTGATTTAAAATTAAATTTTTTATAAAAAAGTATAATACTTAAATACCGATAGATTAACTATTTAGTTTGTATAGTTACATTTATGTAAAATGATTCAGTAAGTTTATTACAAAGAGTTGATATTATTATTACGTAATTTACTTATACATTCTAATCATTGATTTTTGGGCATTTTATTACATTATATGTGTTAAAAATAAAATGTTTAATCGTAAAAACAAAATAAAACATGAGAATATTGTTATCGTGCTATCTACTAATAAAAATAATATGTAGATAAAGATTTATCGCAATATTTGTCAACTTGCAATAGCCTATAATACTTGCTTTCATATTAATACTAATTATTATTCTTATTTCTCTATATTTGGTGTTTGAATTGTTTTAATTTTTTTTTTGTCCGTTGTTTGAGTTGTTTCAAAATGACGCGAAAACAAGTGGTTTTACTTGGGAAATTGAAAAGTCAGATAACTGGTGGGAAATTACCTTCAAAAAAAGATATCTTGAGTGTTCTCTTTTATAATATGCGAATGGTTAATCTTAATTTACAAGAAAGTACATCATTAGTTATTGATAAGTGCCTTATTTATAGGAAAAAAGCTCGTATTCCAACACATCATCGTTCGGACTGTATTGCTAAATATAAAAAATTGTATGAAGATTTACGAACACTTTCTCAGCAAAGATTTACCGCTAAATCTATTAGGCGCCAACTCAATAAACATTTTTAAAATATTCAATAGATCATTTTGTTTTAGGTTAGGTTTTGGTCTGATAACATTCTTATTATCAAATGGTGGTCCAAATTTGAATGTTTCTAATGTCAATAAGTTAAATGTTTCTTAATTTTTTTTAAAAAAATATTATTTATTAGGTTTTTACTTTTAACCTTTATAACTTTTATTTAGGTTTAAATAGTGATACCATTTTGTAACATTGACACACCTTATATTGTCTGATTATTTAAGTAATCATGCTAGGAGCCTAACGGGTGATGTAAAGTGCAGATATATGGAGAAGATTGAAGTTTTAAGTCCAAGAGATCCCTATGTTTTAATGAAGGACTTAAATATTATCTGGACAACTGACTTGGAGATTTTACCCCCAATCACTTACCCTGACATTTTCAATTATTTAGTTTTAACCAAAAGTTTTTATACTTTAGAATAGTTTAAGGCATATAAAAGTTTGGATGCTTACAACTTTTTTGTGTCTGGTTAGGTTAGGAGAAAGTTATAGAAAAAAGTTATAGAAAATATTTTTCGCATATTTGAGAATATATCATAGGTTAGAGAATATTTAGCCCATTTAGCAAATTTTAGAATATTTGAGTTTTGTTTCATAGTTGGAGATTGTACAAACTGTTATCTGCAAACTAACCAATATACCTGGTATATTATATCATATAAAGGTATATTTATTATCATATCACCGTAATGAGCTGGTTTACCTACTCAACACAATAAATTGATTTATCGTTACTACATTTTATTATTATATTCATATTTATTATCATAAATAAATATTACAAACCCATTTTAAAATTAAGTGAACAAATTCTTATGTGATCCAGTTGTTTATCTGTTACATCAGACCGATGTAGTGCATTAAGCCATGACTTGCGCTGTGCCAACAAAAGTGCATTTATATCGGATGCAACATTTTTCCTGACTTTGGGAAAACGATAGAAAGAAAGACCTTTATTGGTTGTCTTGATGAAACACTCAAACACTGCACACAACGTAGGCATTTTTAAAATTTGCATTAATTAAATCAAAACGTAATGGAATACAGTAGGTAAATTTTGAAATCTGGACCACCAAGTAATGATAAGGCCTAATTGATAAGATTCACTAAACTAATCTATATTCCTATTGATTTTTTAAAAGTTCAACCAGAAAAGTGGAACGATCTAGAAGGGTACAATAAAGGAAAATTATTAACGGATTTAATTAAGGTGGTCAATGATACAGCAGAACTAAGGATCAAACTTATGGAGGAATATTACAACAAGTTCACAAAAAATGAAGAGCAAAAACAGTTTTTTTAACAAGTAAAAAAAAAACCATATTTTTTCACCACTTATACTAACAATTATTGATAAATTATAATTTAAAAAATATCTAGGTTGTTCAAGATTACAGAAAGCAATATTCTGGATCTACCAGAGAAACTCTTAAGAAACCATATATTGAAAATAATAAATAAGTATTGTCAATTTTATAAATAATTATTAATTTACTGTTAATATTTCCTTCTATCATCATTAATATTATTGTAAATTCTAAATAAAGTAATTTAAAAAAATTAAAATTTGTTCTTTTAAAATTCCATACGAAAACAATTTCACAGAAAATATAATTTCAAATCAATTATTTAAAAGATTTTTAGTTGTACAATTAATTGATCTATAAGGAAACAGCAAAAAGAAAAAAAACAATAACAGTGGCCATGGAACATATTAGGTTCAATATCATTTTTCTTGTCAAGATAAAGATTTAGGTGACATTTTTATAGATATTTCTTATAGGAAACATATTTATTGAAAATAAAAGCTCTGTACAATTTTATCGTAGGAATATTAGTTTATAAGATAGTGGGAAAAAATTAAAAAACCACCCCCAAATTTAAATATTCAACCCTCTTGAGGCACGTCTTAGGGTTAGTCTATCGTGACAAAATTGCACACACCTTATTTATATATGTATTAGAACAAAATTAAGGGGTCTGTGTTTGAAATTTCGAAACTCCAAAAATAAGGACCACCCTAATATATATGGTTAACAAAAATTAATATAACATCATATATTATATGATGTTATTTTCATTTTGTTTATCATTCCAACGCCGTGAAAAAACGAAGAAAAACGTTACCCGTCGATCGTCGGCCGTCTTTTAGTCACGTGAACATTTTTCCCTCCCCTCTCCTCCATCCAATCGCCAAACACATCGTCGTTGTATACTTTTTGGATTTAACAATTTATTAGTTCCACATGATTTAGCATGGAACACTATAATAAAACACTTTATCACATAAAGACGACGATGACAAAGCAAACTTTGTGGAGAATTTTCACGTAATATACGAGTACATTTTTTCCTGGTCCCCCCCTCCACCGTTCTCTTGTCACAAGGCTGCTGGTACCGGTCTTCATACACTGGATCACATACACAGGAGTGTATCTTAATAAATACGTCTAGGTACGTACGTATTGTTACACGCGAATATTGTGTACGTGTCGAGTATTACACAAAATACGCTTTGACGTTCGCGACAAACGTCAAAATAGAGACGTCGTCGGCTCACCAACATAAACACGGATTATAATTTCTATATTATATTGCAGGTGTGCTGCGGTTATATGTAAACTGAGCACACCGAGGTCAGGATGTACAACTACTATATATTTTAATACGAGCAATATATACGAAAAATTGGAATATTTCGCTGGTGTTTTTAAGACGCGATGACGACCGAAACGTTCCGTCCGAACGACTCAATTACGTTGTACATATATATATTTGTATATAATAAAAGCGTGTCTGCGTGTCAACATTACCGTAACGTATTATTATTACATGCGATATAGTTCCTGACCAGAATTTTTTACATCTATGTACAACGGCCGACGTATGTTTAATTCAAGTTATTGTATAATTACTACGGGGGAAATCATCTTGTGTATCATTTGCATGTTAGTTGGTCGCAGACAATTTAATAGTGTAATTCATGTACGCGCGCGTACATTACACGTATGTAATATGAACATTAATAGTACAGACAGGTATAATATAAATACTTATGTTTATTAGCGAGTACCCTCGGACATACTTATGGTTTACATAAATAGATTTTTTCTGTCATAAATTTATGTCACTTGCGTGAAATATTGTACAAGATTTATGCATAGAGCACATTTCGTTATTACGCAAACAGGAGCCGAGTAAATTAATAAATGTATACGTTTAGTCACGTTACGAATGACAAATGTAAAATAACGCGCCAAGAAGTGGTATAGACATGACTGCTCAAGTCCGGTCACACACCCCTTTTTAACAAGATAACTAACTCTATACCCTTTCCCATTAATGCCCATATATTCACGTATATAGACTTATTATATATGACCCACGCAAATTTGTATATTAATATACGCCACTGCTTTTATACCATTATATTACATTATATCGAATAAGATAGAGAAATACCGAGAGAAATGGGTAAAGTATTTTAAGTTTCACATAAAATATAATTATTCTCTATTTTAAATACTAAATAAGAGAATACGTACATTTTTTATTACCAATTATACTTCTCTAATACCATATAAAACGCTATACTCTGTATGATGGCGAGTATACTGCAGTACCTATTTATACATGTATCGTTACAGTTTATTATACAGGCAGGTCGGTATATATTGTACAGCGTGAAACGATCTACTTTTAATTGAGTTATATCATGTGCCAATGTCTACGATTTTGTATCGTTATCATTGCAATTAGTATATTTATTATTCAGTGTAATAACGGTAATTTAGGTACCAGGAAACGATATTATAACGCACGTTTAAACTGAATTATAAGCGTACAACGAATATAAATAAAACTAATAATCATAATAATAATATATCATTAATCAACTCCATGAATGCACTTACATAATGACAACAAATATTTACAGTTTAAACTGAAGAAGTGCGTATAGTTATTAGCTTTATGCTAAATTATAATGGAATATCTGCGTGAATACACAAACACACTCAATAAAGAAAAAAACATAAAAGTAATAAATGGATATTATTGTACTGTGTTCGACTTCGGAGACAGGAAAGAAATAGCCGTTAATTAGTCATTGATGGGTATAATAATATTAAATATAAGGATAGTAAATACGAATCACATAATTATTAAATGTCTTGTGCTATCGAATTTTCTAGTTTTTTTTTAATTCTCTTTTGTTGCAAAAGTTGGTGAGAATATAATAATATTGCATACTGAATATTTTTTTTATCATTTACTTGGGAATTAATAATAAGACACAGGGACGGATTGGGTATCGAGAGACCGGAGGGGGGGGTCAACTGGACCTATTATTATTAAATTTTAATTAATAAATATTTTTAGTTAACTGTGTTCTCTGTTTTACAACTGTTTTAAAATAAAATTATTACTTTTGATGTATCTAATAATAATAATAATAATAATAAATTAATTTTATTTGTATTTATTTATACATAAACCTACATGAGTACAGGTCTCAACAATGTACCGAAAAATATAAATCAATCCATGTTTAGGTAATAGGTACATAATACACAGAAATCCTAAATGTACCAATATTAGGGTTGCCATACATTTATAAGACGAAACCGGAACAAAACACACATAATTGCATTATTATAATACGAGTATACTTTTTATAGAGCTTTTAATATATTGAGAGGACCATTAATGGCCGGCAATATAATATTTTTAAAATATTTTTGTAAAATAAAATATATTACATATTTATGTGTGTAAATTACAAATTATGGTTTTATTATATATTGTAAATCGATTAAAGGGTCGAAATTAAAAATTAATCAATTCTATATTTCCTCTAAACGTCTAAGACGGGACATATGAACGTCACGAAAATATTTTTCGGGACACCAGGACACGAAGTCCAAAACTAGTGACAATCCCGGTTTTTTGGGACGTATGGCAATCCTAACCGATATCAATATTATTTTTATTAGTGTACACATGAAAATAAATAATAATAATAAATCGCTAAAATTAAACACATTGTTTTCAATGGAACTATTCACACCAAGTGTTTTATTCGTCATATCGAGCGATCTTTATCATTTCCGTTTTATTGTTGGTGGTGGACTGTATATAAAAACTTAAATATGTTTGATCTTGAACATTTTATTAGTGAAATATCTGGGGAGAATAGTATTTTGAATACAAGTAAGTATTAAATATTTAGTAATTTTTAATTAATTTTGGTGTTCAATGGATGAACCCAATAACACTTGCTTTTTGTTTTGTTTCTGTTTTCTTTTAATAACATATATGCAAGATAAATAGTCTGAACATTGTCTAATTTAGATAATTTAATTTAAAAAAATTACAATTCAATTTAATAAATAAATTGAATGTTATACACAATAGTGCTTTTCAACAATTATTTAAAAAATACACGAAATAGCACAGAAAATGGCTTTTCATCACAAGTAACCACGAGGCAATGGTTAGCTATTTTATTTTATTTTATATGTTGGCGTGGTTTTTTTTGTTGACACAAGCGATTTAAAATCGCGTTTATAAACGAACAAACCGACTAGTGTGTAATAATAGGTGATAAGCGATTTTTAATCGTGGTGGTTTTTAATCGCGTCCGCGCGCGAATAGTTCACCTAGTGTGCAAGCAGCTTTATTGTATTATTATGAAATTCGCTCAATACCGTTGTTCATGAAATAATAATGCGGGCTTTCACGATAAGAACTTGGTAGGTCGAAAAACCGCGTTGGACAAAAGACAATCTGCTATATGATGATAACGACACATTCTCTTGGTCATTGTATACGTTTCACATTGGTTATTACGTCCTCTTAATGGTAACTGCAAATTATTGATTTTTTTCGAAAATGTATCAAGAACCCGCAATTTTTGTTACTAAAATTGTGAACTAGATAAAAAAATTAGTATTTAATTATATTGTAATTAAAACCAGGTATTCATTGTCTATTTGTTTTTTCAAAGTATAATTTTGACAATACAAATAGGCGATGGTCGTTTGGGCGAAGGTAATCATCCTGACAGAAAAATAGTCCGTTTGGGCGAATGAAATTATTTTTACCTGTACACTTTGACACTAACGATATCGTTACTAATAATTATTAACCACTATTATCGAAAATAAGATATACATATTACACATATACAGTACAAATTGTAAACCATGACGCTCCATAGCACTGCTGGGTTGTCGCTCATGTAAAATTCATTAATTAATCGTACATTTTAAACATTAATTTCAATATTTCTTAAATACCTATAACCGAACCAGGTAAGTCACCCGCATTTGAACACAATTCATATTTGTGTATTTTTTTATTCATTGTTTTATAGTGTACATCCTATTATTAATTAACCAACCACCTAGACACCTAGACATTATTTTCCCACTTAAGGTGAGTCGGAGCGGAAAACTGCAAAACTGCCAAACTTGGTGTAAGATCCACCCGATAAAACAATATCAACATCTATAAAAAGTACTTATACATATTCGCCCGAATAGACCATATTTTGGGTCAATTCGTCTCAAAAATGAAAAATGTAGTTGAATAATTAAATACTGAAATAGGTACTACTGTATACATTGTAAGAAGAGTGACTACATTTCGAGTTAATCACGATTAAAACCGAAATTGTACATTTCATTGATTGTTCCGTACATATCGCGGACCATGACCGATATCACACGCGCGACCGTATCAACTGACAGATATCAATGGGAGTCGCGCTTGGACAATAAGCACGTGCAATTATGATTACGCGGATAATCAAAAAAAAAAATTGCTTTGTAACTTGAATGTGTCACGGCGGTTATGTGCGAACATGTGTTCTCGTGAGCGTTCGTTTACTCATAGACGTAACTAGGGGGCTAGAAGAGGACTTAGCCCCCCCCCCCATAAATATTCTATGTCATACATGGCATACCGCATACAACATACTTAACCATTAGTAGGTCGCGTGAAGTAATTTATTACCCCACTAATTTTAAACTATGTTTTAATAATATTTAGGTTAGTATGAGAGTATTACGATTTTATCTAGCTTCGATTTTTAAGTCATTATTAGATACTATTAAGTTTGTCGGAAAATTTTCGGAAAAATCCGGTGTATTTGTTTATTCATCTCTTATTTTATTATTACTTTATTTTATTAGTTTTTATAATTTATTATTTACTTTCTATAATATTATTTTATGTGTATAACATGTAAGTACAGCATGGGTACCCATTCTTCTCTTGCCTTTTCTCTAATCTTTTTCATTTATTGTAATTATTGGTACACGTGAAACGTCATTATTTTTATTACTATTTGAACTTGTTTTATTTATTTTTGCTACTATTATTATTATCATTTAAGGTTATATCTCTTGCCCTCATCCTTTCTTTTCCGTACGTCTACAACCCCCGTCGACGTATTGTACGGGATAGATCCTATACATTGATAAATTGTGTACTTCTAATTTAGATTAATAATTTATACATTAAATTATTAAACAAAATAGCATTTAAAATATTATAAATATGTATATATTGTTGAATGTAATTGTTTCAATTTCAGTGAATATTAACTGCAGTACTGTATAACTATGTATACCATTGGAGACGATAAACGGTTGTTAAACCACGCATTATTCAAAATACGTTATAATTTACATTATTTAGCAAAACATTGAAGAACAAAACTCGTGTTAAATCGTTGAACATTGTATTTCTAACAAATTGACGGCGGCGGTATTACATTGAAGATAATAGTATGCAAAATTATGACTCAACTGTACAGCAAACGATATTTTTGTCTGGTCTCGCTTTTTCCATGTTTCTCTCCTTGGATGGTGGGAGAGACTCGGAGTATTTACAAATAAACCACAATGGTACCAGTTTGAAATCCATTGCCACATTAACGTCTTTTCTTTGAGACAGTAGTGGGTTTTTATTGTAAATGCTTTAGTAATTAACGAACCACTATACTATATTATTATTATTTAAGACGTGTTTCCTGCAAATCTAATCTTACTCGATTTTGTGAAACACAATATTTAACCAACATAGGCCACGCATTGTATTTGTTTAAAAAATATTGCAAGGTTGTGGCTAACTTATAGGGCATAATTTAAGTTTTCATGTGTCGACTACTTTCGGAACGGAAAAATGTGACGCCCCCATGTTTTAGTATGAAACCACTACAACAATACAGAACTGCGTACAAATACCTTTTATTATACGATTGCGTACAAAATATATATATCGGCCAATCGTGTATTTTCAATTATACATACACATGCATGTGAGTACTTATAAATATAAAAGTACCTATAATAAAAAAAAAAAAATTATTCACATAAGTGTCTGATGTGATGGTAGCGAGTGTAGGTATTGTGTCGTGTACGTGTACGTAACATACGAACATATATACGCGCTTAAGTTGGTTAATATGAATGAGCGATCGGCAGGTAAAAATCTTTGTCCGGTTAATGGAAATCGGAATGAACCAAAACCAATATTGCGTTTGGGTGGTCTAACGATCACTTGTAGCGCGCTCACGCGCGTAATACTCGCACACGCGCACGAATGTTCTTTGATCGTTCTTGTACACACGCACACCCATACGGACGGACGGGCAGACGAACTCGGCGACACACACAAACACGAATTCACTACTATAATATGTAAGTACATTTCGTATTTCATGTATGATGGACGTCATATACATTTTATTTAATATGCGCGCCAGCTACACCGTTTAACTGTTTAAGTGCAGTTTAAACCGCTGCTGGTCAAGTATATACAGCTGTACAGGTATAGCTGTGGTATTTGATTTGGATACCTCTGGAAATCATCTTAACTATACACATTAATAATAATTACACTCAATTGTATACCATAAATCGATTTGAATGCCATGCGTTACACACACATACACACACACACACTTAAAATCTTATTTATGTACGTTATTACGGAATTATTCATAATTTAATTGTTTCTGAGGTCTTCCGAAATTCTCTAACATATTCATGAGTTTCACTCGTCATCGTGAATGCTCCTCACACACGCATCGTTGGAACATATTACACTAATCTACTGGTATTTTATTATTACATATTGTATATATATATATATATATATATAATGTATAAATAAACAACTACTTGCTTCTTGAATCTTGCGTACGCATTTTTATTGTAGTAAATTAAATATATATCCAATCGCAAAAAAAGAAAAAGTAGTTGAAAAGTGTATCTTGTCCGCGGTAGCTCGTTGCGGGATAGCATAAAAAATTCCATTTAATATCCCGTGGTTTTTTTTTTTTTTTTAATTCAATTTCAACGAAATCTATTCCGCTACGGACAGGACCACTTCGAAAATATTTTTTTAAAAACTTCATTAGCATATAAACATTGCACGTTGTATATATGCATATACTTGATACTTTGTTTTGAAATTAATATAGGCATATACATTAAATACCGGGAATCATACGTTACACATACGAGTACATGTATACACAATATCGAGTTTCAGAGTATTTTTTAGCTTTTTAATTAACTAAATTAACGTCTCTAATAGTTAAGACAGAATTTATCAACGCAGATGACCGTAAAATTAATATTTGGTTAGTTTCAAAATAATCTTAAAATTGTACACTTATACATTTTTATTACGACTGCATGTAGCTATATGAATCGTGGAAACAATGTCTCTTTGTATGCATACATAACTATTTGCTTCAGACGACAAAACAAATACGAAGAACTGCACTCATATTTATACACAGTTATACATACATATAATTATACGTATCATACGTGTAGATATAGGGACGCGTTCGCCTACAGGATATAATATATGCTCGTGACAATTTATAACACTACGCGGCAGCAAGGAAAGTCACTGGTCGTAGAAAGTTACTTGACAAAAAAAAAAAAAAATTGAAGTCTTCTTTCAACGAACACTTAAACAAAGGTACAATATAATATAATGAATATATACGACGAGTGCTATTGTAGAATATATCTTTCATCATCTTTTTCACCTTATGAGGACGGTTTTCTCGTGTAGATAAGTTTTTAAATTTTATTGTATATTCGCATAGGACGTGTATATAATATGCACACGTATTTAAATAATCCACTTGTTCCAAAGTTAATACACCAGATGCAACATTTTTATACATTTATATAAATTATACATTTACATGACCTAAATAAGGTATATACCAAGAGTGACCAATATATTATAATATTTTGTCTACGTACATCGAAAGATTATCGCGAATTTATGTTATCTTATTGGCAAGTATATATTGTATATATACAATTTGCACGAATCGTGTTACAATAATTTGTTCACTAAGCTCGATTAGAAAAAGTGACGTGACAGTGCCAGTATCTGTTCCAGGATTCTACCAGCCATAATTTTTATTCTTATTGTTCAGTCCGTCATCCGTCGTTGAATATTATGCATCGTATCTGCCAAGATAACTTTGTTTTCAGAAAATTAACTTTTGATGATTGTTTTGATTTTGAACGGAGAGGAGGAAGAATTAGTAAAAAAAAACGGTTATGGTTTCATCAGGCATGGAAGAAGAAGCCAGCAGAAGGGGAATATTCTACTCTATATAAGGAGTTGACGGATGATGGAACAAAAATGTTTGAATACAAGTGCTTTAGAATGTCGGAAAATGCATTCAACTTACTGTTAAGCAAATTAGAAATTCATCTAAAAAAACAAGACACATACACCAAAGAAAAGCTATTACACCAAAAGAATGGCTCGCAATTTGTTTGAGGTGATTACAGATATAAATATTATTTAATATAATACAAACCGATTTATTTTTAACATGTAATGAAATACAACAAAAATCATGGAATTTGACGGCGACAATACTGTTTGCGTCGATACGGTCACATATGCTTATATTATAAGCTTATAATATTATTAACTTCGCCGATAGAATCCCGAAACGAGTACGACACGGTCACGGCATTGTTATGTCATTGCTATTTGTAAATAGATCTTTAATATTATCTCATTGACAGCGCTGGCACAAGGGGTGAGCAGAAAGTGCAATCGGAGAGGGCCTCACGCTTCTATTTTGAAGTATATTCAGATCCGGGGCTTCGATAATCATATTGCCGCACTGATCATTGATTATGTATACAGTAGAAGCCACTTATCAGGAACATTTTTAGATCAAATTGAAATACGTCAATTCACTGATTGTTTCTAATATACGGATGGTTATATTTATAATAATAAAAATTTATAATTCGAAAAAAAGTATTAAATTGGAAGTTGACACGCCGTATGCGTGTTCTCTTTAAAGTTTAATAGTTGAATATAATCGAGTCTGTGATAAAAGACTGTTGATAAAAATTACGAAAGTCAGTTGAAAAAACAACGTCTTCAAAAGGAATAAGAAAACGATTCGGGTCAAAATAATATTATTCAAGAACAAGATCTACCGAAGTTACTGAAGAACCTTTTATTAATAAATCATATTTATTAGATGGACAATTTTTATAAATAAACGTATAATACAATAAACATTAGTACACCTACACAATCTCAAGACTATGGTTTAACTGATGATAATATAAGAACTTCAAATGTTACTAGCAGTGGAGTATCCAATATTCATTTTAACGGGGGTGTTTTAAAATTTAATCATCTAATGGTAATTGGGGGGTTCCCCCCCGCATTACATTTATAAATACCATATATTTATATAAATGATTATATTAATGTAAATTATTAAATTAAGACAGTATATGTAAAATCTATAAATTGTATACAACGTTTGTAAGTTTATAATTTGGTGAAACTTAACCTTAACCTAACCTTATCTAACCATAATATACGGTCGATGGGGGGTGTTCTAACACTCACATCACCCTCCCCCCTAAATACGCAATACGCCCTTGGCTACTAGCAATGGCGTATATAGGTTTTCATTTCGGAGGGGGCCGATTATGTATTTGATTTTTGAGTGGAAAGGAAGGAGGAAGCACACTATTACAAAAAAAATTACTTTAACACTATAAGACTTCTTGACAGTCTTTACACCATCAGAAAAATAAGAAACTCAATTTTTTTTAATGATTTATTATTTTTTAAAAGTATAAAAACTATATTGTAATAAACAATTTTTTTATTAGAGTCATTCAAAATTCACCACATATTTTCTTAAAAGAATAAACATATTTTATAAATATAAAATTTTAAATTATCGCATAAGCAAGATTCTCAGTGTCGCGACAAATTTTCGGAAACCCCCAGCATTAAGACATATCCATGTTAAAAATAACAATCTTTAACAATGGTGTTTTTCATTTTGGAGGGGGCCCGGGCCCCCTTGGCCCCCCCATAAATACGCCCCTGGCTACTAGTGTTAGTAAAACATTGTCAAACAAGTATTTTTAAAGTAAAATATAACATGAAATAAGAAATTAGTGCAACAAATCAATATGAAAAAATATTATCCGATGATTTATCTAAATAAAAAATGTTTTTTCTATTTTTATTTAGATAAATAAGTTATCTTTATATTTATCTTTATCTAGATAAAATTATATTTATCTGGGCTCAACACTGATTAGCAAATAGAAACGAATAAGTTAGGTCTTCAATGGATGGTGATTTTCGGAAATCTGAGCCTAACTAATAAATAACGTAATTGTAAATTTATCGAATTACTATTTTTACTTTAAATAAAAAGAGAAATTAATTAAGTAAACAAAAAAATTGTTTCACTATTCACTACGAAAAATTAAAAAATTAAATTTTCAATATTTGGTTATGAAATTACTCTTTTGAATAATAATGATTTTACGGGAACAAAGATTAAAACATTTCAATTTATGCTTCATTTGTGAGATGACCCCGGATACGGGTCCAGTTGTCACTCCCTTACGTTTGCCTTGCACGCACGTTATATTATTATTATTAATTAATATAAAATTGACGTTATTTATTACAATAAACCGTTGCACAACATTTTTAAACCTTTAAAATATACAATTTGTCGTCGCTGCGATGTGGAATCATTTATCGCATGTATTAAAACTTATAATATTGTAGGCATACCCATTAATCATTAATGTAATATTCGACTGCCGCGTGACATTCAAATAATCATTATGTTATATTGTCGTTTATATTATAGCTATTATAGTATCGTATTCAATACGTATATACATACATGTTTATTGTACACGATGATTTGGACGTAGGACGAATGTCGTCGTTCTCGTTTGTCTACTAGTTACATTAAACGAACTCGTTTGTAATCTTATGGTGCATGCCATGAACTTGGTTTTCGTAAAGCTATTATGACTACGTTTAGTAGTAGGTACATAGTATACACGGTAAGTATCTATATATAATATGTACACGCTTATTTAAAATGTACATTCAATAGCTACCAATAATAATAATTTACAACCAGAAAAAAAAGATGACGATTTATTCATGAAACAGTGTAAATCAAAAAGTCCTTTAAAAGCGAAACAACGATATAAATATATTATGTTATTGTGTTTCTCATTGAATTCAAATATATTGTTAATTTATTTGAATTAACGATTTTCACTTGACGTTTTACGACTACTATAATTTTTTTTTACTAATATTTCAAACTGATATTGCGATAAATATATTGTAAGGATGTGTAATGACATGTTATATTTAATAGAAATCTTTTAAAATATAGTATAAAAGCCGAATTCATAACTGAATTATAATTAAGTATAATGTATAACTATATGTTTTTAGTGTTTCGAGAAATATTATCGTGTTTTGTAGAACTTCATGCAGTATAATATAGGCAATATAAATTATAATATAATTATGTATATATTTATATAATAATAAATTCTCTAAACAGAAGATCTAAATTAATTTTAATACACGAAAGCATTGGTCCAAGTAATATTTCATACTCCTAAATCGGTGCCGATGGTTTTCGAGGCCCACAGCAGAATTATGCGGGGGCTCATATATATTAATAAATAAATTATTTATGTAAATTATTTTATTGTATAACTAAATATATTCTATAACTGTATTTTGAACCGTAATCGATCGTCATCGACGATAAACAATTTTACTAATACATGCGTGTATAATAGTGTAAGTACAGCTATGTATAATTGGTACTGTCTTAATTTTCGTCGAAAACAATCCGTTTCCTAAGAAAATCATACGAACACATGGGTCGTAATTTTCGTGCTACTGTGACTATATTAATTTTATTTGCGGATAAAGAGATGTTTGTAATCATAATTTGTGGGGCCACGTGGGTCCCGGTGCGGTCACACCACTTGCCTCTCCCTAGAGATGGCACTGCTAGTCACACATGGAGCGTTTCGTGGTCACATTTTCGCATTTCTGAAACGTTGCGTTTTTTTGTCCAAAATTAAATACACGCGTTTTAATACGTATATTCACTCGATAAGCATAAACGCGCTTTCGACTGCGTTCGAACGCTACAAGACGCAACGGTTCAATTTTATAGCGTCCGTGCGTTATTAAACGCTAAAATTAAACATGGGTATTGCAATATAACTATACACACATTGCGTGGACGATTTTTAAAATTGTGATGACGAAACAAAAAGAAATAGAAGCAATAACATATATATATATATATATCCTATATCATGTACTAATTACAATGTTTTGTGCATATTGATGTACATTATTTTTATAAATGCATGATATATTAGTATCATTCAATTTTATTTAATAATTAATATATTGTCTTTTTTCAATCATTCAGGTTTTATTTATCTAATTTATTTTTACTTTTCGTAAATAACTTATATTTTATATTGTTCACTTATTTTTTTAGCTAATACATAAGTATTGAAACTAATGATTATATAAACTTTAAATTAAAAAAAAATCTCTAATTATTAAAATGCGAGTAGGTAGACGAAAATAAACGGATGGTATCCTAGAACTTTTTTTCAGTTGTATTTATATGTAGCACCCGGATTTTTGATAGTCAAGTACTGATTGTCCTGTTCTCCGGTCTTTCCGATTTCTCGATTATATTATGTATTATAATAATTATAAACAAAAGTAGAGACAGAAAACAAAATTGCTCTATGATCTAAACAATGGTCTCATTGTTAATCATGTGTATACATTGTGCGAGACTTGTAAAACCAAGGCGTTTAGAAATAAGATGTAGGTATATAAAATAGGTATATATGCGCGTACGTTTCCCGTTGACTTTCTCGTACAAACATTTTATAAAATGTCATCGCAGCGTAATGAGAACGCCATGCCTTATTATATTACTATAATCATGCATGTATATCATTTAAATAATTTAATGGTGAAAAACATTATGTACGTGTTTATCGTGTCCCAAAACTGTAAAATGTGAAGTACAGTAGTTTAACGATTCCGTTACACGACTCTCAATAATACGTATACATAAACAATCCATTTACTATTATAAATTGACTAGTAAAAATGTAAGATGCATATATGTTCAGTATTACTGAATCATCCACAACATACAATATCCATTTATAAGAATCTATGGCCAGCGTACCATATTATGTATGAAAATAAGTATAATTGTGTCTTCAACGCCTTGAAATGAACAGTGTTAATCGAGAAGCATCGCGCTGTATACGAGAATGTAATACATAATATACGATTAATATTGTATCGTTTGGAATAAAAGCAAACGACAACGATAACCAAACGGTCTTAGGTATGCGGGGGATGAGGGGATGACATTAATTTAAATATACTGATCACGGCTTACCGGAAGAAGGACGATCCGAGTATCTGGTGCAGTACACCCAGGCCGGCCATTGTTGAGATCCGCCGCCGTCCTTGTCGGCGACCGCGGAAATGGCCGCGTCCACGGAAGTTCCACTGGCGGTAGCGGTGCCAGTAGTGGTTGTTGAGGAGAAGGTAGTGGAATTTGTGGCGGTCGCAGCGGGGTTGATGCAGGTCTGCGAGTCAGAACAGGATAAATCGATGGGCGAACTCGGCGGTTCGACGGTGGATGACGACGATGACCGTCTACTGCTGACCGACTTGTGGTCCGACGATGACGAAGCCGCCGCTGTTGCAGCCGTAGCCCACTCGTTGGCCGTCACCGTGGCCGCAACAGCTACCGCGTTGTGACTGAGTTGGCTGAGTTGGTGCAGCTGATAGTTAAGGTGCTGTAGACGGTCGATGTTGTGTAGGTGCTGTTGCTGTTGGAAATGATGATGATGATGATGTTGATGTTGATGGTGGTAGCGGTGGTTGTAGCGGTTGAAGACTGCAGCAGTCGGCGGGCTGCAACCGGATGTACTTCCGCCGCCGAACTCCGGTCGCAGTATGTTATCTATGCTAAACTTCAACGGTCGTTCGGCCGAGCCGTTTAACCGGCCGCCGGAAATGGGTGACACCCGGTCGTTGCTGCACTCAGTCGAACCGTTGTCGCGGCCCGACTTCCCAATCGATTGGTCACTGCCACTGTTCCGGCGATGAAGTTCAATTGCCATCACCGCTGTTTCGCCGCAAATGCTTTGCTGCAAACAGTTGGCCATCATAGTGCACCCCGCTATGCGATCTACTGCACACAACGTTTTTCTTACTGTCCACCGGAACGGCCTGAATGAATATCGTACGGCGCTAAATACGTAGCGACACACCAATCGTCTGCTTATCTTCCTTCGGTCATCGAGCGCGGCAACAAATGCAACGGTGAGTCGAATGCACCATTGCCATGCGTCCGTCGTGTTTGATCGACGAACCACTGCGTCGTTGTTTCAGCTATTAGAAAAAATAAATAAATAAATAAATACTTAAATAACAATGAAATATTTTAATGGTAAGTACAAAACAATCGTGATAATTAGTTTGAATTGTAAACGTGTGTTCGTTTATATACGAGTATGATTGTACATTGAAAACTGGTTCGAATTTCAAGTATTCAAAGTTAAGACAAAAATTACTAGATTATTATTTTATTAAAATAAATACAAAAAACTTAATTTAAATATTAAATTTTACGTTAGCTTGTGTTATATGTATGCTAGTGGTATTAAACAACATTTTTAATTTACATTTTATAGTTTAATATTATCTAAAATATACACTATTACAATATCAATATAACACCTAAATACCATGAAGTATTGTATAACATAGGTACATTGAAGTAGTATTTTTAAAAAATAATTTAATTTTTGCGTTAAACAAACGAACAGTAACAAAGATATACAAATTAATACAACTAATCGCATTTTAGAACTTGGGTATTATAAATCACACACGTACGAGTATAAGTAGAAAATGTATTCAATGGGTACACATAACAGCTGTTGTCGTCATATTGGGAACGTACGAATGGTGGGAGAAAACTGATATTGTGTTAGCTATAAGACAGTCTCATTCGATCTTGCGGAAATATACTGCGGAACGGAGTTCAGTTCTGAAACAGTGGACTGGCAACTGCGACTACGTCGGTATGTCCATTGCTTCGTCGTAAAATGTACCATCCGAGAGGTTATCATATACGTAGATAATCCGTGCCGGATTAAACATTTGTGGACCCCTAAGCGATTAAAATGTTGAGTCTTACAAAATTATTTTTTACACACAGAAAAAAATAATTTGGTTATTGTAAATGGTTATATTTGTTTCGGTTGGCCAAACTATATGGACGATTACGTTTACTAAAACACTTAGTTAACAGTACCAAAAGTCTTTTGTTGGTCTAAATAATATGTATTTTATAGTGAACCGGTATTCACAACCACAGTGTACGGTTAATATTGTTTTTAACTGGTATTTCAATAGGCCTGTCTACCTTTTACATATTTGTAAGAACAATACTACTAATAATAAAATATTATATGGATATTTAAAAATAGATTTATATCAAAAAAATCACCTAGGCCGCACAACGACCGATTTATGGAGCCGTGCGTGCGTGCCGTGTCGCAGCATTCTCTTGCAAGTCGTAGTACTATCGTATACTGATTGTACAGACTTCATTTGCAAGGCGTCTCTGTTTATTTTAATTTTTAATAATGGACAATTATGTTTTAAAAAACCTAAACGAACTGAAGATTCCAGAAAATATTGTACAATAATTTATAAGTAATATCCTAAAATTAATAATTTATATTTATATGGATTATTCTTAAACCAGTTATTTTTTATTCGCTTCACAGCCGCGCGTACGATACGATTAAGGTGCCTTGTTCGCACAAACCATCACGGCGTACCTACTATCTAAACTCCTAACTAATTTTATGTCTTTACCTAATATTATATTATGTTATGGCTTGGTACATACAGTTGTATATTATAATTTCTATTCTAGTATTCTGCTTAATTATTTGTATAATTAATTTAATACCTACCTAATGTAAGTTCTAAAACATTTTTAGTATAGCATTCATATTTTGACTTATCATTGAAAGAAATAGGTTAGTAATATTTTTAGTTTTAAAGTTAACAAATTTATGTTTTATAACTGCATTTCTACTATGATAGTATCATATTTTTATGTTAAGATAAAGGAGTAGATGAAGAAGCTTTCTTAAGTTTAAGTGAATCTATGGTACGTGAGCTTTGTCTTCCTGTTGAACATCGTTCCAAAATTTTAAAGAGGATTAATGATTTGAAATCAATGTTATCATCTAATGCTCAAGTAATTATAATTGTTTTTATGTTTTCATGAGTTATATTATTTTACATATATATCTTGTAATTTTTAAAATATTAATTTATATACAATATTATTATATTTATATTGTAGCTTTTATTTATGTTTGATTAATATATAAAATGCATTTTAAATTGTTTTTTATTTGTATAAAAATGTACCTAATAAAAAATTTTATTTACTATATTCTGTATCAATTTATTTATTCATATATATATATGCCTACCTATATGTCTTTGTCATTATCTAAAGCTTATTACAAACAATATGATAGTTATTACCATTACCTTATAATGTAGTTGGAAATACTATGTATAACCATATATTAACAATGAGATTTAAGTTGGGACAACAATAGTGAATGGTTGATGGAACTATGTTGGCTTGCAGAATTCCAACCATCAATTTAGGTTACATTACCTTATCATAACAACAAAATGTGTTTGGTACTGTGAACTATGTTGTATAGTAGTCCCTATACCTACCATTTAAAATGGTAACTATAACCACATTGTTTTTTCCGTGCATACATCTTTAACATAACTAACCGATAATTGAAATAAATAGCTTTAACCGACCATTATTAAGAAATAATATCGTGTTTGTTAAATTTTTTTTATTTGCAAAAAAAAATTAATTAATTATTATATTATTTCTATTTTTTTCAAAATAATTGTATTATTATTACTGCATATAACACCTATAACTTAATATATTATTTCATAATGACTTTTATCCCGTAAATCCATAAATAGAATACGGGTTAAAAAAAAACAGACTATAGTTTTCCGTTTTCACAGGGCCTCTTAAATTAGTAAGGACCTAAGGCGGGCACCTACTCCGCCTAATGGATAATCCGGTACTGCGTAGACATATCATTGAAAGTATCATAAACTATAGTAAATACATAATACGTATATATTTTTTTCGAATAAATTTTTTTTTTTACAAAACATCTCATGTTATTAAAACCAAAATCATAATAATTATTTTATATAATAAATTACATTAGTAGATATAACAAAACATTTATAATTAATTTTATTACACTTAATTTTTCAGTTTTTTTAAATTAAATTATTTTAGTTTTCATTTTTTTTTTTTTTTTTTTTAATATTCATAAAATTGAATTTATATTAACTTAATGCGATGGTTGGTATTATACCTCAGACACAAGTTTTTGAACATCGTATAAAAATAAAATCTATCTATTATATAATAAAAACTATGTGGAAAAAAAAATTAAAAATAATAATCCAATAATATTGCAATAATGCTCTCGTGTCACGTATTGACGTATGTTAGGGCCAGTGGCGTAACCAGGATTAATTTAACGGGGATGTTTTAAAATTGAATAGACTTATGGTAAATGGGAGGTCTTACCCCCCTCCTATATTACATAAATAAATACCATGTATTTATATAAATTATTATACTAATGAAAATGATTATATTAAGATAGTGTATGTAAAATCGACAAGTTGTATACAACGTTTATTCAAATTATACTGTAAGTTTGTAATTTAATGAAATACCACAGAATATGGTCGATGGGGGGTGTTTTAACACCCATATCACACCCCCCTAAATATGCCCTTAGTTAGGGCTGCCACGGACCCCCGACATAAGTATCGATGACGCCTAGAGGGCTACGGACTACAGGTTAAGAACCGTTGATTTTAAGTATAAATGTTTTTTCGTTCAAGTGTCAAACCCGGAGACCCTAGAACCTAACTAGAAGGTGTTTAAAGTGAACATGATGCCAAGACCTATTGGTTGACTGTCACCAAATCTCACCCCAAAGTCCCAACAACGATTGGCTTCTTCGATCACGACTACTGTCTTGATGATTACTTATTTGTAAATTATGTTAACTACTTTTCTCACTTGTACTTATTATAAAAATATTTTCACAGATTGTACAGCAAAAAAAAAATAAAGAAAAGTGTCAAATTGTAAAACAATTGTTTTATTACTATGCCACGAAATTTGTAAACAATGTATAATTTATATTATTATATTTATTTACTTATGTCATTCAAACCATTATAATATATTATATTTATTTGTGTATATAATAGTATAATATATAAATGAGCCAGGTGCGTATACAAGGGGAGTATGTGTGCCAGATCCCCCCCAAAGGTTTTTTTAAAATTGTATAAAATAGTGTTCTATATGTAAGAAAATTATAAGGAAACAAAAAAATATTGCAAGGATTTATTGTAAATTATTATTTTGAATTATATATTTTATTATTTATTATTGAAATGTGCAGGTACTTAGGCTTAGGAATTTTCCTTCCATAATAATTTTTTTGCAACTGATCCCCCCTCCCACAGAAAATGTATGTATAAGCTACTGGAATGAGCTATAGCTATACTTAATTTTCTTGTTAATTTTTAAATTACCTAACTAATTTTTAGAACATAAGGTATGTATGTATATGAGGTATATAAAAAATATATCTAATTTATATTAAATAAACATACAATACTTATGTTATTTAAGTATTTAGAACTTGTTTGGAACGTTTGGAACATTAATAAGCAGTTTTATCAATGTTTTTTTATCTGTTTAGATAAAACATATATTTGATGTTTATTGAAACTTAGTTTTAACATAATTTTAGCATGAAATTGACGTTTACAATTTTGTTATATATATATTTATATAAATATAACATTATATGCAAATTAATTTTCGCGGACGTTTGTAGTTCATATTATTTTATATGTATATAATTTGTACAATAATTTATAACGTTTTAAGTAAACTTCAAAGTTTATAAAACGTAAATATTAAAAATTATAATTGTATTAAAAATATTATATTGAAAATTATTAACTTAAGTTGATTTGTATGATTTTAATAATTTTTATAACATTTTATTTTTATGCTAAGTTGTTATAATGATTATGTCATGCGAGCGGGCCCGTATTTAAAAATTTGGCACCTCCGGGCATATAATTTATGCCCTCCCCCCCTCAAAAAATAAATAATAATAATATAACATTTATTATTTCGTCCATAATAACTTATAAATGAAAACCATTTAATAATTTTTTTAATTAAAAAATTATAATATGAAAAAATACAGTTTTTTTTTTTAATTTACAAATTATAACATTATAAAACATGCTATTTTCTTCTTTTTATTGTTTTATTTTTTTTAGGTACATCATCTTTAAAATTAATTTTGCTAAAATATTTTGCCACCCCTGAGACTTTACGCCCTCGGGCATGTGCCTACTCTCCCCTCCATAAATACGGGTCTGAATGTGAACAAAATTTTTTTAATTTTGGGGCCCATAAAATATTTCTTTGTAACAAAAATACTTCCTATTCATCCTTGATAAAATATACTGGTTATTTAACATTATACCTACAACCTTTACATATGTAAATTAAACATAATATTAATTTTTTATTCAAAAGAACTTTAAACTAACATTTAAGATACTATTATATATTTGATAGTTTCTACTATTTTACAACAATCGCTTAGAACATTAAAGTAATTACGATACACGGATTCAAAATTTTTTTTTTTTTAAAGTAAGTTTATGTTCACATAATTTCACTATTAAATTATAATAAAAAATGTAGCCATTAATATCTACGTATTTATAATATACTTTTGTTTATCGTATTATTCTAATATACATTTCTTATTATTACATGTTATTCCGAAATATTTCATTTTAACAAATATAAACACGCATATATTTATAATGGAAGATTATATTGACATTATTTTGGCTACTACTTTTGTACTGAAAATCATAAAATTTTTATATTTATATATTCATAGTAAAATATCTATACATTTTATTTATAATGTCAATATAAGTTTATTGTCTATTAAAGCTGAATTGATTTTAAAATATTTTTGATTCTGATAGATGATATAAATATAAAGTTTATACAACTCCTAAATAGTACTCGTAGAATAATTATTGTATAAAATTTGGAGATTCACAAATTTGTGAACATTTTACACTGTTATGGTCAATATAAAAAATATTTATATTTATATTATTCTTTTAAAGCCATAAATTATTAGGCAAATTATTATTTTTTTAAGAAATATTCTTTCGTTCATGAAATTTTATCTCGTGCTTTTAGTTTGATGTGGAATTTACGCCCAACTCTTCTGATATTTATATTTTGAAATATAAAACGAAAAAGAGTATAATTTTAAAAAGTATGAAATAGTTAATCTGATTTGGAAAAAACTTTCTTTTGTGCACAGAAAGTTCTTAATCATGAAAAGTATAATAATTTAAATATAAAAAGTAAAGCAAGGAATAATAATGTAGATTTGTGACTGGAGAACTAGATTACAAAAAAGGAAAAAATATTATATATAAGTCAATTTATTTTTCATCTAGCTCAAAATCTAAAACTTGCGTCTTACGCAAAAAATAATTTAAATCGAAAAACGTGTTAAGACATAAAATATGTATGTATATGTATCTATCTTTACATGGTAAGTTAATTACTAAAAATAACACATTTTATTATAACGCGTGTTTGTTTTACGGAACGATTTTATTATTATATACGATGCAATAATTATCGCTGGCAAATATTTATCGGTCAAATCTTACTATTATTAAAGCGACAGTTATTAGATTTACAGTTAATTAGTTAATAATAGTAATAATATCATAAACATAGCAAACTGGTGAAATTAACGAACGTAGCAGCACAAAGTGACGCGCTGAACACTAAAATGCTATTAAATTGCTATTCATATAATATGATTATAATATATATATTTCTGTAGATACAATAACCATTAAAAATATATATCGGTACTATAATGTACAATTTTGCCGTTAGATATAAGGAATAATTGACTTCGCTAAAAAAAACAATTGGAAATTAACAATAATAATAAAAATTATATCACTAATTATTTTAAATAAATAAACATTCAAATTATGTAATTTGGTACATTTAAATTTTACCGATGTATCATACAGAATTTAATACATATAAATATAACATAAAATATTTGAAATTGAAAAATTCGGACGTCATTATTTGATATTTTCTCAGGCATATATAATTAAAACTAATTTGACGATACCAATGTGATAAATTTTTACAAATTCACTTATACAAATTATTCAAATATATAACTGCCTGACCTAATGGTTATATATATATATGTACGCAAACACAGTATAGAAGTAGTTATTAATTTTTAATTAGTATGGTGGCAACGGCGACGGTGGTACGACATATATTTCAACTGCTGAGTGTACTAATTTACAAGCATACATATATGAATATATATAGAATAGTGGTGTTGACGTCACATAATTAAAATAATCTCCGCACTCATTATGCATGTCGGCATCACTGCGCAAAAGAATTTCGAAAATGCCGACTTTTCGACGGGTTTTAAGTACCTTTCACATTATGTGCATCTTTATAGTATATATTCTGTACGGAAGATGTATACATATAACATTTGTGTACATATAATGTTTTGCATTTTAGCAAGATAATATTTGATGTGTAGATGTATACTTGTATAACACTAGTGTACCTTCAAATTATATGTGACGGCTAACAATTTATGTATTGAATATTAATATTAAAATAATGACTTTTGTAAATACAATTAGTTATTAAAACTAGATAAATACGCCAGAGATAACTTATATTCTACAATTTAGTACATTTTATTGCCAAAAACAAAATTTTGGGTGACTATTAAAATGCAAATGAGAATTTTACTTATATAGCTTTTACAAAATATGACACGAACATTTAAAAAAATTCTGTACGTATATTCTTATATATAACTCAACATAACACAGGAACTTATAACACACTATAAATCGTTGAATATAACACACTAATGGCCGTAATTATTATAAAGGCACGAAAAGAATTTATAATAAACGGGAAATGTAATACAAAAACAATCGCATATTCGACTTATGTTATAATCAGTGGGGGAACGTACTCGTATTTATAACGAGTAACATTAACGTGTGATAGCAAATTTAAAAAAAATCACGCATTATCGATTTATTCGAAACACACACACGCACACTATATAATGACATAGTTTATTATATCTAACACGTTACCATAACAAAATAAATATTATGGTATATACCCGATCGTGATAATAAATCTATTCAGTATAAAATATTGTAAGAAAATATTATAATACATCGAAAGAAAACTGACATCGAAATACACAATCACGACGGACTGTGCAGTCGTTTGTTCTTTTTTATTTACATATACTAGACGTATACATTTAATTTAAATAATAGGTGTGTAATCCTATTATCGGCCAATAAAAGTCGGCATAGCACATATTTTATCATTAGCGGCTATGGCTCTATGTTTGCGCGGGCACGAGTATGTACTAAATTTATTATGTGTAAAATTGTTCATTCTTATGCTGAGTCGTAGTCAGGGGAAGCGGTGCCTAGTGCCATCAACTTGAGTGTGAAAACTGTGAGGTCGCAAAAATGAAAAATTAAATTATTGTATTTTAGTATTGTAGGTTAGTTATTAAATTGTTAATTAAGTATGTTATGCAAAGTTAAAATCAAAGGGACAATGGAATCAGTTAAAGGAAATGAGTACTTTCAGTACCTACTACAAATTATTCGTAATTTGAAAAATTTAATACCAACTCGTTTATTAATAGTGCGTACGTGTAAAGTCATATTCACTGCTTGTACCTAATTACTTAACAATACTTTATATTTTATTTTATTTTATATTTATAGTTAAAAATTTATAAAAAATTGAGAAAAGTTTAATGACCGATTATTTATTATTATTATTATTATTATTATATTATGATTATTATTCAATATAATTATCAGTTTATTATAAATTTAAATTTAATTAAACTAAATAATATTTTATTTATGTTCAATTTCTATAAAAGGATAGTAATGTTTATAAAAAATTGTTATTTGTTTTTATTAGTAATGATCTAGGTATTATAAAATATTGTGTTTGAAAACGAAAAAAAATACATAAAATAAAAATTCATTGAATAAAAAGAATTTAAATAATTAATAATCGATTTGTTTTTTATAATATAGTATAGGTATTGCGGTCATACAATAGCACTACAAAAAATGTTTAATACGCGTTACATATATATATAAATATATATATGTTAAGCACAGATTCGTTTTGATATTGTTTCTCATATGTTTAATAAATGTTTTCAGCTACTGGAACATTTTTAAAAACATTTTAAAAATTGTAACAGTTTTCGATTGAAATATACGTTGTATGAAAACTAATAGTACAAAAATATATAAAATACTATCAGTACAGTATTCGCGTATAGGTATAGATACCTATCTGTTTCGTTTTATCCATATCAGTAATAAATTATTATTGCGTACGCAGATGACGAAGGTATATTTATTAATACAAAATAAAATAGTACTAAACATACTATAATATGTTATTCGTATAGTGTATGTTTTATAATTCTATTTTCAGACGTGTCATTACGTGGATAAAACAAACATATATTTTTAATCTAAAAATGGCACGAAACTTTTACAAATAAAAGTAATATACATTAAAATAAAAAATAATATAATAATTAATATACGACGAATCGTAGAGCCATTATACTCGTAATTTGATGATTTTATAATATATTCATATATAGTATACTGCTTAAGCCATCCGAATAATTTAAAAAAAAATATGTTCTTACCGTTTAATGTTTTTTATAGTTTTTAGACATGTCTGTATAAACATGGAATACTTTGATAAGATTGTTATTATTATAATTTGTATTATTAGTATAATATACATTTTTAATTAAAAATGTATAAAATGAGCAAATAATACATTTTATATCTAATAATATTAACTTAAAATTCAAACATCTTGTAAGTTACATTTTATTTAGGTAAATTTGAAATTGGTAGTATATAAAAATACTATGTAATATAAAAATGTACAAGTACATTAAAACAAATCAAATGACCGAAAATACTAAAACACGCTCTTTAAATAAAAAAACATTGAAAAATGCAAAACAAACCTGAAAAAATGCAAAATAAAATTGTCTGTTTTTAAGTGTCTGTTGCATATAACAAATTATGTACTATAAAAAAAGTACATAGCCTAAGATCATGGGGAAAAAAATGCATTTTGCATTGAAGTCCGGGTCCTAGTTATTACCCTTGGCTCACGCGATTTATATCTTAAATAAATTATATTAGATAATGTGTAATGCTTATATATAAACATATATATAAAGATTGTCTACTATATATATATATATATATATATATATATATATAGTAGACAATCTTTATAGTAAGGGAGTTACCCGTTTCCGCCAAAAATGAAAAAGGTACGATTCCCGTTTTCACCAAAAGCCATTTCAGCCAAAAAAATTTGGAAACCACTGGTTTTATTTTTTAAGCAATATTGAATATATGTTATGGTGTGTGTAAAAGACATTTGTAATGTATAGGTACACTGATAATCTTCGATAATTATTGATGATCGTTAATAATAACGGTACACTGTTCGATACACTGTATCATAGTTTATTTATAATTCGCCCACAATAATTATCTGACAAATGTTAAATTCTTATATTTCAATTCAATATCTGTTCTGTTTGTCACCAGAATAACAACACCAACACTTTCTTACTTACTTACCGTTCTTAAAATGGAATTTATTGTAAGCAAAAGAGGTAAAACAATGTTGATTTTTGATGGGTTTAAATATTATATTATCAAAATATATATATATATATAAATATATCAAAATTAACAGTGCCCAAAATAATATAAAAAAAATTCCAAAAAACAAAAAAATATTAAACCGTTTAAAAACTACGGAAGACGCAATTACAAAAAAAAAATTCCAATGAAATTAGAATGTACACTTTTGTCAAAACTGTTTTCTTTAATTATAAGATTTTTAAAACCTGACCTATACTTAAGAATGTATTTTTTTAAAACTTGACATATACTTGTATTATAATTTATATTTTTTGTGACATTTTTAAATATTTAAAAATGACGATAAGTGTTTTTTCAAAACTCTATAGAGACAATATTTGGCCTATACTTATTTTATACTTTATAAATAGTTAAATAGAATAGACATATTATAATATGAAATGATGTAATATTTAAAAAAAACTCTAATATAATTGTGCCTATATTCGACAAATATATTTTTATTATCTACTTGTATTAAAATGTATAATGAAAGAATATATAACAATTGTACATGATTCTCAAACATCTTTTCACAAAAATACATTTTGGCGGAAACGGGAATCAACTTTTTCATTTCTGGCAAAATAGGGCTATGCGTAAATCAGGGAACCGAATTTTTTGGAGGAAACGGAACATAACCTATAGTAAATGTATTGAAAAATTATGTCCATGACTTTCTAATTGCACATAAATTAAGGGACTCTTTTTTTATTTAACCGACCAAGTAATGTGTGTCCAGGCCGCCACTTATTGCAATAGTGTAATTTATTATACCAAAATGATAGAAATTATAAGCCATTGTAGTAAAATTAAGAATTTTTTCATTGTTACTCTTTCTTAAAAAAAAAGCCGATACTTAAAATATGTTTGTACAAAAGAGAAAATTATACCTAATAGTACTGCCTGAAATACCTATTTTTAACTATATTAAGATAATTAATAATTAATGTATAGTGTATTATTAATCTAAGAAGATTTTCACAACTATAGTTATAGTAACATTATGTATTAGAAAAAAGGAAAAACTAATAACCCTTGTTATTGATATTTTTAAGTTCCATAAAAAAAAAAAGCTTTCACTTTTCGATATTGTCGATCATAATCAAATTTAAACCTTATAACAACCAACAATTATATCGCATTCTTGTATGAAATATCTTACTCGATTGAAACAATACATTGTAGTAAAATGTACATATTTTGTTTTTATTATATTAGTAATGATATGCGTGATATGTTTATATTGCATTGTATTTTCGTTGTTAATATAATATAAATTATCTTTAATATAATAAGATATAACAATATATGTGTGTGAACTCTACATAATTTAATAAGCCCTACTCATGAATTTCACTAAAAATAACATAAACGCATTATATGTAATCCAAAGTATTATACATTAATTATATACATAAACAAAAAAAAAAAATAACTCGTTATATAGATAAATGATCAACAACTATTCTCAAATAAAAACCATTATTCTAGTTCAATGAAAAACAAATAGACGGAATATAGACGACATATATATAACGACATATTGAATACATTTATTTTTGTAGTAAAAAACATAGTTTAATTGCAATACGTGTAATAATCAAATAAAGAAAGAGTCCAATCTTAGCAATGAAAATTCTGAGAAAGAGTAATAATATTTATTTTTATTAATAAATAATATACGTAAATAAAATGATATGATCTTTCTGATATTTCTTCTATTTCTTTTTTTGCATAACTATGAATTTGTTAATACCTGATTTAATAAATTTGTATATAATTGTGGAAACTTTTAGTTGCAATTCCAGTAAAAAAATAACATAAATCATCTTTAAAAAATTTTAAATAGATTTCTGAATGAATTAATCTAATTAAAATATTTTAGATATGTACTTATATTCAATTATAATAGTTATTTTTTAAACCTAATAAAATATATACACATTAAACTATCTACAACATTACCAAGTTTAATATAGTTTCAAAAATGATATTATTAAATCAATAAAGATCTTATTAGCTAAAAATATAATAAACTAATTGATTAATAATGTAATTAATAAAATTTAACAGAAAACCTTTATAATTATATAATTTTAAATTGGAAATTGTCTATTTAAAAATGATTTCTATTGTAGCGTCACATAAGTATAATTTAAAAATAAAGTCTTTTAGTATTGAATATTAACATATAATAAACAATACTACCTTACAATAATCTATAGAAATATCTATAGAAATTAATTATAGAAATTATAAATACAAGTAAAAAATAAAATAAAACTTCAAAATTAAGTATAGTAAAATTCAGTATAGAGTTTTAAATAGTATATGACAGACAATTTTTATAAGAATAACAGTACCTTAACATTTAAACTCATTCGTAAATGACTAATAATTTAAAAGTAATGAACTTATGATATTATAATAGCATAAGCAGTATCATACTGCTAGTACGTCATTTTTAATATACAAGTACAAAAATAAATAAACCACTATTAATTATACTCTAAGACGATGATTGTAATTTATTAAAATTATTTTAAACAAGTTTTTTTTACATTTGAGATTAATAAATTGATAACATTAAACATTTTTTTTTTTTGTAATTTTGGAAAACAGGTGTACTTTGCTTAAAAGTGACAACATGAAGTTTTAAATGAGAAATGTCAAATTTGTCAGATAATAATTAATATGGTATGATAAATGTATATGAACATTAAATTAAGTACAAATATTATGTATAATTTGAGAATTTTGAATTGTTTTAAAAAAATAAATAAATAAATATTGTACATTTAATTAATTACACTACATATATAAAAAAGTAAATACTTAAAAGTGATACGAGTTTGATAAGTAAAAAATATGATTTAATATTCACAATATTGTATTTGGCTAAGAAATATTTAAATTACATATTCTGTATAAGTAGTTACTTACAAAGCCCTACATTGAATCAAGAAAACCAATATCTATAAATGATTTTCTATATTACATTAATTATTTCTAACAATATAATAGTAATATTTTATCTTGGATTGACAAAAATTGAAAAGTATAGACGTGTACAATAATGATGATGTGGTAAAATATTATATGTAAGTATCCTTATAAGTAGTATAACCTTGCGTATTGAATTAATTAAATCAATTGTATGTTGTCAATCATTTATCAGTATATAAGTATAATATAATATATATACCTTAATCCATCAAACGTTCTGCTTTACAAAGTGATTTGTGATTTATATTTTTCCACACTTTTACGTATTTACTTTCATCATTATTTACTCATACATAAAATATAATCTGAGTGAATGCACACTTAGTTCAAAAAATATGCCTTACATGAATATATTATTCAATTACTAATTAGTTGTATAATTTAGACATTTTTAGTAAAAATAAATAGCATATTGTTGCCTGCAAATGCGTATTTATTATACACAATATGTAATCCTTGGGCTTTTAACTACAGAAATACTTCCAAAGATTTTTAGTTGCAGAATAACATAAATTAAATTATTAATATTTATACAATATAAAATATCTAAAAAATAAATAGTATATATAATATATATATATATATATATATATATATACTATAGGTATGTAATACAAATAATCTTAGGAATATTTATGATTTTTTTAATTTTAATATTTTGATTAGGATTTTGGTTATTTACCATTATGTATAAAATTAATTTATTAAATAATTAAAGTTAAATAAAAATATATTTCAATTATTTTCTATAATTTAATAATATTGAATGAAGAATTAATGGATAAGTGATTGACTATTAATTGACTTTATGGATTATGTATATAGGAAGCCTAATAATGGTGTAATTAAAATCAAATTGTTGTTCATAAATATTAAAATAACCTACATTTTGATTGAAAACTAACATTAAAAATAATTATAATCTCTAGGTTTCTTAGAAAAATTCGTATAAACGTCTTCCGTATTATGAAAGTACCTACATTTCATATAGATTATTTTATGATATAGTGATATGCTCACTATATTAATCTAGAAAATACTGTTTCTTGATTCTTAAAAAAATTAAAAAAATACAAGTAAATACGTAAGAATTAAGATTTTAAAAATCAATATTTTATTGACGTATTTATAATATTATACACCAGCTTATATACACACGTATAATATTTAACTTGAAAAATTACATAACTATATAGATATTAATCTTTATATACTATAAATATAACAAATTCGTTATTTTTACCCCACCTTCTACTTATTTATTTATTTATCTTAAATATAACATTTATTTTTAACATCTATGTTCAAATTTAGTCATGGAATACATTTTGAATTAATGTAGAATATATTTTAATTATATAAAGGTACAAATCAAAAATAATCAATAGTTCAATGGTAGTCGATCTTAAATAGTTACTTTTAATTTAGTGGTTAAGCGGTGAATTCAAAAAAAAAGTTTCTAGATAAATAATAATGGCTATTTTATTTTCATATATCACAGTGTTTGTCAAAAATTCTAGATATATAAGTGACCATTGTTTATAATGAAATACATATCTACATTATAATTTAATAACATTGGGCTGATGTATTATTTATATGAATGTAATTTCCTTTTGGAAGGCTATATTATAAAGTGATTGATTTCGAAGAAGAATTATAAGTTGATTATATCTAGTCGGCTTAATAACTACTTATTGTATTTTCTATAAATACCTAACATTGGCGACTTAACATAAAAGATTATTTCGTCCATCGTCATAACAATAACCAGAATATATATAAAAAAAATGTATAATTACCGGTACGCGTTGTGTGTTACTGAATGCAATGCCGTATACGATGATGCACCAATTAATTCCTCAATAGTTTCCCAATGAGCAATCAACGCTATGCAGACCACACGAGAATGCTGTTGAATCTTCGTTTCGGCGATGTAGCGTTGGCGTGAGAGCTTAATGATGCCATGGTTTTTACGACGACTAGAACGGCATAAACAAAGGTTGAAATTCGTCCGTTGTTCAGGAAAAAAATGATGAAACGACGTGTTGCGGAAAAATACGTGCGCAGCGTACACTTCTGGCCACGATATTAATAATATTAATAATAATAATAATAATAATACTAGTGGTTGTAACGCGTATGCGTGTACGAATGCGTAACTTCTTTGATCTGACTGGAGCGCGGGAGACTAGGTGCACTCGCTTCTGCGAGGACCTGATGACCGGACGGACGGGCGTTCGACGGACGGATGAGGCGGCGGCGGTGGTGGAGCGGCGGTTGCCGCCCCTCGGGCGGCGGGGGCATGGGGGGGCCGAACCGTCAACGGGAAGGGGCGAGGCGGGAAAATGGCGTCGGTCGACAGATCGCCGCCCACCGGGGACCGTGTTGGAGTTCTGTTCCGGGAAGGGGACAACAACGACGAGCGCGTGCGCGCGCGATGGCATGCACACACCAATGGACGTCAGCGGCGGCAACGGTGACGACGGCGTCGTGTGTGGTCTTCGCCGCAGCCGCCGTACTATTATATACATCGCGCGTACCCTCTCCGTCACACACAACACTTGTACATAATAAATTGCATAATATAAAATAAAATAAAACCTTCCACATCTCCCTGGCCTTTTCTCCGTCTCACTCAATCTGTCTCCTTTTCTCGCGATCATCGCAGATGCCGCCTCGGTACAATATCATATTATGTATATGTATAATATAGCTATGTGCTCTTGTCGTCGTTTCGCCGCGGCCGCTATCTATCTGTTTCTCGTGTACATAAATAAATCTCTATACATATATATATATTTTTTTTTCCCCTCGTGTAATATATTTGGAATCACTTTTCGGATTTCTGTTGTGCAAGTGTACGTGCATTAATACACGTAGGTGAATACGTTTTTTCAGACGACGGCAATACACGCACACACGCACGAAAACACACACGGTTATACGGTACACTTGAAAACGACCGCCGCACCGGACCGACCAACATTACCCGCGTTTACATTTCGATCCACGAACGTAATAATAATAAAAATAAAAAAATGACTCGTAGCGTTGCACCGTCTCGCCGTAGCACGAGGGATCCGGACGCGTCGTTCTGACATTCGTTATTATTATTATTTCTATAACAATTTCACGCGTGTTGCTGCGTGATGTACGCGCGTAAGTACGAGTAAATTAGGTATGTTGGATAACATAATGTACCTACGTACAATACATTGTTTTTCGATTTCACCCGCATTATATATACACGACACACGGTTGGGAATGATGTACTCATATGTATAGAAGGGAAAAAATGCAGCTGCCGCTTGGAGCACACACGCATACACTACACTATCTCCTTGTATTAAAACATTATATTATTATTATTATCGTATTAGTACATAGTCGTTCTCGGTGTAGCCGTAACGCCTGCAGCCGATTAATGTATAGGTACCGACTACATCACCTGTGTTTATGTATATAGAATAAATAATTGTAATGCGTCAATAAAATAAATTAATTTCATTAGTAAATGCATACCTGGGTATTTCTAACACGGTTAGGTTCATATTTATCTTTAACTAGATAAAATTTTAGTTATCTAGGCACAACACTGGTTACATGGTTAGGTAGATACAAGTTGTAAATTCCTAATTTGTCAAAACAGAACTCCTGGTCAGGGCTGACGTTACCTTTTGCGAAACCCTGGGCAAAACTTATTTTACCCACAACAATAGTCACCTGTAAGCCACAATTAAAGGCGATAACATTTAATAGGCTGCATCACGATTGCGCAAATTTTCCTTTTTTTACCCGATTAATTACACCACGCCAAAAATTTGCAACCCGATTCCGCCCCAATCCCATTTTACCTGATAAAATCACGGCTATCTCCCAATATGCGAACTACCACAAAAATATGCGGTTTAACAAAATGAACGTGGTCTACCGTAATAATATTAAAAGTATAAATAAAAAAAAATTTAATTTATTAAGGATCCACAAAGCATAATTTCAGATCTCTAAGGAAAGCATCAAAAATATTATCAGATTTATTTAATCCTCACCACCAATACTCGGCTAAGTACCTCTCTAAGAGGTCTTCATCAGTACATCTCATTTTTTTAACGATTTTGAGTAAATAATAATTAATAATAGTAATAGTTAATAGTAAAAGTAAATAATAATGACTGGAGATTCCTAGCTATAGGTAGATCACATAATATTGGTAGACCGCATACTATACTCATATTTAAAGTTACGTAGCACACAAAACGGAGGTAGACTAGGTATTGGGAGATAGCCAAAATCATAACACCATTGCGCATCTTATACTATGTATAATAATTTATGTACAACATAAAATAATGTATACAAATAATGTATACAATACATACTTTCTACATATAATTTTCATATACATGCACTCAAACTTATTAAGTTTCAGGACACGCTAAAATTCGAATGAATTCATACAAAATTACAAAATTAAGTATTTATAAATAACCTAATCTAGTATATTTGGATGACAAATTCGTAGAATCTTATCTCCTTTATCATTATTATAAATAAAGGTGGGTCGGTCACGACTGACCAAATCAAAATGAACGAATCATTCAAGTGACTGAGTCGCGACCGAATGATGTACCAAAAAGTATTCAATCTTTCGATCAAATCGATCTTTAAGTCAAACGACTCTTTTGACGGTTTTTAATGAAACTTTTCTTTCAGACGAAATCGGATCGGACCGAGTCAAATGAAATTTATTATTTAACACACTGTTAAGGACGTTGGTCACACTTATAAGTTACAACATATTTTACACTTACAATTTGCAGTATAATAATATAGTATCATAGATATAGATAATAAACTTATCTTATCTATATATATATATATATATATCTGTAGTTTTATTGATCATTGATCCATGTCCAGGTAATCAGTAATGAGTAATTATTATTTAATATTAAGACTATGTAATTTGTAAAGTATTTATTATTTCGTGACTTAAGTTTTACTACTTACTAGTTACTAATTTACTGTAGGTACTTACGTTATTATATTATATTTTATATATAATGCTGTTAAATGTTAATTAATTGTTAATATTGTTAGTCACACTTGTCTTATAACCATAAAGAAAAGAGCTAAGGTTGCAGACCGACGAAATGACAAATACCATTTTATATTTAATATGCGTTCCGAACCATGTAAGTACTTTTAACATTATTTAGGACCGTTCTGTTAGTACAGGGAAAATTCTGCGAGTTGATAATTATTTTTAACTATCAAATATAAAACCATTCAGTCTACTTTTTTAATTTTCAATAAAAAAAAATTAAATAACCTGTTAATAAAATAAAATTTTCCTTTTTACACGTTGAACTCATTAATTTATAACAACTTTAAATAAAAATATAAATATAAAATAATTTTAATCTTTATTATGATTTAGAAACAACAACTTCTCAACTTTGTCAGTCGTTAGTCTTGACCGTCTCTCCGTCAACATCATGCCAACTTGGAAAAAATGCGCTCGCATGGAACTGATGTGGCTACAACGCATAACCTACGACAAACTAATTGGTAGAGTTTTGAATAAATTAATTTGCGTTCATTCGACCAAACTAATAGATCTTCCGTTCTTTTTAATAAAGGTTCTGCAATGTACCAATTCTAATATACCAGCTACTGTCACATTCGAACCACCACTTACTGCAGTAACTCTGGTATCAAAATCCTTCCAATCCTTCCAAATAGTCTCCGGTCCAAAATTGTTTATTGTTTCTGGTTTAAACTATTGTTTCTGGTTCTTGAGCGTCTTGTCCGATAGGTGAATTTTGTACTTTCTTTGACAGCGATTGATATGCCGATTGGTACTTGTCATTATTTGGAAACCCTTGTTTTTTGAAGCGTGGATCTAATAATATCGATTGCATCAAAACTATATTAATTTCAAGCTGGTCAAAACTTGAATGCAATTTCTCTGTTAGAATTTTTGCCACTGAACAAATTTCAGATACATAGTTCACCATTGCCCTTGAAAATATTGTAACTTTAGATACATAATTTTCTGAACTTATCTCATTAGTTACATCATAAAATTTTTTTAATAATTGACAAAGCACTTTCAAGATCCACTCATCAAATGTGATTGTGTTAAGACAGTGGCGGTCAAACGGGGGTGGATGAGGGGGATAGATCCCCCCATGACCTTTTTTTAAATATTTATAATTCATCCATATTATAAATAATATAATATAGGTATTCATCTATTTTCTATTTAAAAAAATAAATATACTGTACTTATTAGTTATTATACAGTCTCTAGGCTCGAATAAAATTAACAGTTCAAACATAAAACACTAAAATATTAATTGAAATAAAATTTTTAGATTTTTTCATTTTCTTTATAGTTAAATTATAAGAATGTATGAAATTTAAATTTAGTACTTAATGCTTAACATAATATATTATATTATTATATGAATTGTGTAATTATATTATTTTAGAGTCGTCTCAATGGTTTAACCACTATGGTTGTTCATCGTGAGGTTATCAATATAACTGTAGACGAAGTACTGGACGAATTGGCAAAAAAAAACCAGAAAAATAGATTTAATAATATAAATATCATTAATATAATATAATTTCCATGTTTAAAAATAAAGATTTTTATAAATAGTGTTTGTTAAAAATTAATTTCTATGTCTCTATGTACATTTAACAATGTTAATCCATTTAACCTTTCTTCACCTGTTTTATTACGTAAATACGTTTTCAACCTACGAAGAGAAAAAAACGAACGTTCACTTGTAGCTATGGATACTGGGAGAGTAGATAAGTAAGATACACGGAAAAAAATAATTTAGTTATAGTAAATAGTTGGAAATATTTTGGTTGGCCTAACAATACACAAGATTACACCAACTAAGACTTTACGTTGAGAATACTAAAAGTAAATAGTTGGAATTTTTGGCATTTTCAATATAATTAACGGTAATTGCAACTATATTTTATAGTTCGTAAAATATTTAACCATAATGAATGATTCGATTAACAATAAAATAATGTTATAAGTTTATAACTTATTTCAACCACAACTGTATGGTTAAAAGTATTGAAATTGATAAAAATAGTTTTAAATATAAAATTGATAATAAAAATCCTATGGGTAAATCCCATCTCATGTCATCAATACATGGGTGGGTGGTGAGTGGTGACGGGGTGAAACAATTATTATTATGTTGCGATACTGGATAACCTATATATATATTATTATATATTTATATATAACCAATATAGAAATACCTACACAAAATTATTGTTGTTATGTTGTAGTCGTTGTAGAATCTAGCTGCGTAGTCACCAGTCTCTACATACCGCTATTGTAAAGGTATACTATTTTTTTAAATGCTGTACGTTGAAATAATAATTGAATATAATATTATATAAAAATATAATAATAATAACCTCCCTCAAAATTATTACTTTCCACAAATATAAAATTAATTGAAAAATAAATAAATAATTTGATATTTTAGAATTAAGTCATAGGCGTGCGCACGGGTGTGGCTTATAGGGTTATAGCCACACCTGAGACTTTTTAGGCATCTACTTAGGTAAAACGAGTATTACTCACTATATTCTGTAGAGCAAGGTAAAAAATTAATAACAGGAGTTTGTGAGGGTGGATGGTCAAAAACAATAAAAGCTACACCTGAAACAGGAGTCTGCGCACCCTATGAATTAAGTATAAGCATTATAATTAATGGTATAATAATATACATTTGTGTTACCAAATTAAATAAAACAAAAACTTGAACTATTTGTTTTTTTTTTTTTCAAAGAATTGACTGAAGACAATATATTGTGATTGCAAAATAATATTGCACCTTGGAATGAAGTAGCGGAAAAGTGGAAAAGTACATTTCTGTTCCGTTACAAATCATTGAGTGAAAAAGAAAAACATTATTCTTATTTTAGTGATGGTTATCAATATAACTGTAGACGAAGTACTGGACGAATTGGCAAAAAAAACCAGAAAAATAGATTTAATAATATAAATATCATTAATATAATATAATTTCTATGTTTAAAAATAAAGATTTTTATAAATAGTGTTTGTTAAAAAATCAGCTACATCCCCCCACCCATGAAAAAATCATTTGACCGCCACTGTGTTAAGATCATTATTAATAATGGCTAATGTATATAAAACTGGCTCTTTTATTTTCAAAATTCTATCAACCATGTCATATGTGGAATTCCACCGGGTAGGACAATCTTGCTTCAGCTTCAAAACTGAATAACTACCTTGTTTCTGAATATCATTTAGACGAGACAATACGTAAATACTGCGTTTGAAATATTCCATAATGGCCTTTACTTTACTTGGAATGGATACTGGTTTTTGTACATAGGAAGTTATGGAGCTCTGAACGGGTCTAATATTGGTTAGTGTTATTGATGCTGGCCAGTGACGTACGCAGAAGAAAGTTTTGGGGGATGTTTTTGAAAATAAGAACTTTTTTTTTCAATAAACAAATGAAATTTTACTATGAAAGACTTATAATATACTTACATTACTTTTTTTTTAATATAAATATATATTATATTAAAAAAAATCACAAAACTAAATCTAATTTTCGTGAAGTTTTAGCTATTATGTTAAGAATATCTTCACAATTAATTTCTATGTCTCTATGTACATTTAACAATGTTAATCCATTTAACCTTTCTTCACCTGTTTTATTACGTAAATACGTTTTCAATCTACGAAGAGAAAAAAACGAACGTTCACTTGTAGCTATGGATACTGGGAGAGTAGATAAGTAAGATAGAAATTAATTTCAAGATAATACGAAAAACATATAAAAAATTTCAAATGCATATTTTTGAATAATTCTTAATTTTTAGATTTAAGAGCTCTTTACATATTTGTCCGAATGAACATTTTGTGTAAAAAATTAAAGTAAAAGTGCACATTTTTAAGGCAATTTTTCTTCTTTTTTAAGCGCACAAGTGCATGTATATTTAGTACTTTTTAAGACAAATTCTGAGCCCAAGAGATAATGTATGTACATTGTACAGCAATGTCATAAAAACCTTAAAATTAATATTAAGATTGTTATCGAGCATAACTCACCAAATATTCCAAAACCAAACATTTCGGGGGGTGTTTGAACACCCAAAACACCCCCCTGTGTACGTGCCTGATGCTGGCATTACCGAAATAGATGGTTCATCTATATTATGTTCAATATGCTCATGCTCAGTCATGGTATTTGAAGAATGATGGCGTGCAGTTCGATCAAGTGACACTGTTATGTTCTTAGTTTTCATGTGTCGCAATAAAAATAAATTTCACTCAAATTTCACTTTCATTTCAATCGAATAAATTTCCACTTGAACCACCACCATAACTAATTTTGTTCGAGTAATAACTACATTTTAGCATACTTTGGGTCTACTATTGTAAAATGGTTCCAGATGGAGCTTCTTTTTTTTGAAAGCATAATTAAGTTGTTTCACCTTGTTAATAAACATAACAATATTTATTTATTTGAACTACATACTTGAGTAGATAATCCATTGCATTATTTAAATAATGAATACAATGAACTTTTATTTAGTTTTAATAGATAATAATTATGTAATTATGTTAGCAGTAACAAACAATTATTTATTTTATTTTTAAATTAAGGTAGTAAGTATTTTTTTAAATTTAGTTTGATTTTTAAAGTCAACAACAATTGGAAATTGTATTCAGCATTTTAGAATATATATTGTATTTTGTAATATATTTTTTAAAAAAAGATCAATTTAATAACTTTAAAAGATATTCAAATACATATTTTTTAGCATGTTTGTTTTATAAATGTTAACATAATTAAATAAGTGAAAAAAATAATAAATAATACCATGTACTCGTATATCATAGGTGTAACTTAGCAAACATTATTTTATGACAATATATCGTTTACTTAAAGATACTTGGAGACTAAATATACCTAATAAATGCATTTTAAAAAATATCAAGGGGGCAGTTGCCCCCTCTAGTTCACACCTATGATGTATATAATGTCAACTATTTAACAAAATTTGTTTATACAGTCATACTACACTTTTTACTTATACTTACTTTTATGATTTACTAGGTAAGAAATACTTAAAAATAAAACAACCAAATTTGAATTATAAAATTATTGAAAATATATAATATATGAACACAATATTGTAAATTCTGTATAATTCTAAATTATATATAATTTATAATTTTCTTGTACTAATTACAAAAATACAAAATGTTAAATTATTTTGTTTTATTTTTTTTGGTATTAGATAGTACAACCCATACATAATAAGTATAAAATATGATAATAACAATAATTCTACTATATCATGAAGTCTTTAGTCTATTCTCGGGGAAAACAATAATTATCTAATAATAGACAGTATCGATTGTTGATAGCCACCATTGACTACTGAGTTGTATTGATTTATATGTTAATAATAATTACATCTCGTGATTTAAAGATTATATAATATAATCTGTGATGAATGGTGATATCTACTTTCACGATACCAACTAAGGTTTTGTCAGGTATTAAAGAAAACACAAGTATATAATAGTAATCATAGGCAGTATATTAGTATAATATTAAATATATACAATAATAATTAATAATCCAAGACCGTGATAATTATCATGGTTTATGATAACAACTACGGCGTTTTACTACAAACAGTACAATTTACAACATTATCATAATAATAATCTCTGTCACTGATTGACTGATTCATATTTCAAAAGAAAATTGATTCACCTAATGATAAGAACGATATTTGATACAAGACGGAAATGACTGATATGACCGAATCACTAGACTGATCCGATTCAAATGATTAGAATCATTTAAACGACCGAAAATTCCCATCACTTATTATAAACACTGAGGGTCTGTTTTACAATAATAGTTTAAACTCTTATCGAAGTTTAAATTTAAAAGGCCGTATTACAATCGATTATCAATGGTTTAAACCGAAGTTAAACTATTGATTGTTAAACCACCAATATCGGCGAATTAAACTTGGTTTAGAAATTTATCTGCAATTTAATTGGTTGTTAATTAATGTCGATAAAAAATAGTAGTATTATAATAAACAAGATACACTGTGTTTACTCTTCAATGTTTATTTGAATATTTAATTTTTTTGTGTTTTTATGTTATAAATATATTACACAATTTAATTTGCAACGTTATATTCATTGTAATAATAATGGAAACTATTACTGTTAACAACTTGTTGTTTGAAAAATAATTATTATTATTAATTATTCAATGATAATAAATTATAAGTTATCAAATCAAAACACCAGATTACCTAGCTTATCCATTAATTTTACAAACATATCAATCGTATTACAAAAATAAATGCTTTAACCACAGTTTAACTGAACTGAACCAAATCGATAATAGATTGCCAAATACTGGTAATAAGTTAACCTAGGAGTTAGTTGATAACCGAGGTTCAGCTAAACTCGAGTTTACCACTGCTATTGTAAAACAGGCCCTGACATTGCCGACGCCCACGGCAGCTATAATATAGTTGAATGTTATAAATAAATATCGTTATCTTATAACGTGTTAACACAATTAACACAATTAGCTATCGCAGATGTTTCAAATATAACTTAAAATTGACATCACTGGGATGTTGGAAACATCAAATGTTTAGTGGAATCCCGGGCATCACCGTTTTCCGCCAAGTTCGTTTACAGCCTTTTTCCACCACAACAAATTTCAGTTTCTATATTTTTTTTTTTTTGGTCACCCCTAATTGGAAGAATTAAAATATAAGAAATTTAAAATACCTACGGATAGTTTATCGCAGAAAATATATTCACAATCGTGTTTTTCTCCATTAGGGCATTGCAAACGGTCGGTTTTTAAGAGGTTCAGTATAGGCAATTATTTTAGTATATGCGTGTATACTATAGTTGACCTTAGCTATAGATAAAGATAGATTTATAAGATACTAGCTTAATTACCCGGCTTCGCAAGGAACATTCTTGGCCGTGACATAGGTTTTAATGGATTATTACTTTACACGATTTAAAGCCGAGTTTGGTGGTTATGGCAACTGTTGGTGGTTATAAAACGAATAAAACGAAAGTTCAAATGAATCAGTATTGTTGCAGCGCATTTTTATTTTTATTATTATATAGATAAAAGTTGCCGATTACGACGTGCTGAGTAGTTGGCGAAGAGAGGGAATTCTCGTTGTTGAGTTCTGATGCCCATATCGGCGATATTTTAGTGTTATCCGTAAATCGACCTTCGCGCACTACCTACCGTCACGTCCACTAAGGAAAATAATATTTGATTAAGGGGGCTCCCGCATAGCACGTTTTAAGGAGTAATATTTAGGCAACTCATATTACATGTACATTTAAACTGTGTCATTGTATGAGTAGTAAATAAACATTAGTGTGTGTAATACATTATCCCATGCCACTGCCTATCGGTCGACAGTTTTATGGATTCCCGGAACTACGATAATGATATATTTTAAAATGTTATACAAATGTTCATTACTTACGTATGTATGCGTGGGTTATCTTAGGCTAGGATATTTACTTAGGATATTTTTTACGTATAACGTTCACAGTTCAATCAATTTTCAATCACTTTCCTATGTTTGAAACTACTCATGGCCCATTAGATAATATCAGCTCTTTTAGACGAAAATCATATAATTCAAGTATTTAAAATTTGGTGGGATAAATTATTAAATTTTATAAAGAAGGTATCTAAAAAGAATATTAAAATAATAATTATTATTATAGGTTTGTTACTATTATTGCTAATGATTTATAAATATTAATTGTGTATATAAGTATTTGTAATTAATGCTATTATTCATACATTTTAAAGTTATTGGATTTCTGATTTTATTGTTTATAAATATTAATTTTACTTTGCTTTGTAATGTTAGTAGGTATGTAGATCGATAAGTTTAGGTCTAAATAGATCAATTGGTTTACATGGTACAAAGTTTGAATCACACCCGCAGGTATCTGAGGATATATAATTTTTTTTTTTTTTTTGATAATATACTATAGTGTAACAATTGGTGATTAAAAATCGTTAATTGAAAGACAGCAATGCAGAACATTTACAGTTACACATATAGGCGTAAACTGAGGAGGCCAAGGTGGGGGGGAAATTGCTCCATTAGAATAAATTAGGAGGGGAAGTGCCACCCTCTTATATTTAATATACATTGTTTTAAAATAAGTACAAAACAGCTAGTTATAGCTATCACTATTAATTTTTTTTTTTTTAAATCTTAATTTTCAATTTTTGCTTACCCAACTTAATGTTTTGAAAATTAATAATTTTATATTTAATAATATGTAGGTAGTAAAGCGGCGTTTAGCCATGGACACAATTTTCGTTAGATACGTAATTATATTTTTGCACCCCTCCCTTAATACATTTCCAAGTTACACCTTTGGTTACATAGACGTTACTTTAACACAAAATTAACAAAAATTATAATGTTCCATGTTTCATCGAAACTGCCTGATAACATTGCAAGGACAAATTATTGCACAGTAGTATCCTACTGCATAGGAAATTTATTTTATTGCATTTCTTACATTTAATCAGTCGTTACCCGAAATTGCATACATTGCATGCGGTGCATCATGATTGCACAAAAAAAATGCACTATTATTTCGCTCCAATCCCTTTTTACCTGATAAAATCACAACACCATTGCGCACCATATACTACGTATAATAATTTATGTACATTTATGTACAACATAAAATAATGTATAGAATACATACTTTCTACATATAATTTTCATATACATGCACTCAAACTTATTACCTATTAATTCACAATTTTCCTTCCCAATTATTACAGGCTTAGGACTGTCAACAAATTATCATTGCAAACATGATGGCCACTCTCCTGGTACCCAGGGACATGACCAACAAGGTGTTATTGGCCAGCAGACTCTAGGTGGGACTCGTGTACGGCAGGGTGAGGCGGGTCGAGCGTAACATCAAGTGCAACCGCTGCCTGAGCTCAGGTCACGTGTCGAAGAACTGCGGCAGGCCGAACAGGACAAAATGTTGTAGGAGGTGCGTGGAAGACAACCATCTGACAGAAGCCTGCTCAGCGACACGCGATACATGTGATGCGTTTGCTAAAATCCTCACCGGATCCACTGTTTTGGCGAAAGATGCTCAACAAGAGACACCCATCGGCAGACGCGAGAACCCGGAGGCGCCGGCTGTTATTCTGCAATTATCAGGGTCATGCAGATCAACCTGAACCACTGCTGGGCGGTCCAGCAGCTTGTCAGGCCAACAGCTAACGACTGCCTAACTGATGTGGTTCTGGTGTCCGACCAGCTCAAGAACCCTGTGGACTGCGACCGATGGTGGGCCAGCTCGGATGCCAAGAGCGCCATTGCGATTTATGGTACCACAATCCCAACCCCCGTCGACCGTGGATGTGGCGTTGGTTATGCCAGGGTCAAGTTCTAGGAGCTCGTTATCTACAGCTGTTACTACAAGCCCAACTGCAGTGAAACAGAGTTTGACCGATACCTGGGGCTAATGGACGGCTCCATAAGAGCGTACGGCACTGATTGTTCTCTGGTGGTTGGTGGAGATAAAGTCAGCAGTGCGGCGCACAGGCACTATAAGTGAGCAGGAAGACGGATTACCCAATATATGCGCGATAGCGAGCGAGTGGCTTACGTGACGGCACGTAAAGTGTTAAGAACGGCTATCAAGAAAGCACAGGAGAGCTCGTGGTCCAAGCTGTGTGATGAAGTCGAGGCCGACCCATGGGAACTTCCTTATCGACTCATCACCACAAAGTTGTGCCCAAGGCAGCCGATGTCGACCGCTCAGACGCTGAAGCTCGCGACCAACCTGTTCCCGATACTCCCGAGGATAGAGTGACGGACGAGGGAAAGACCGGAGTTGGCAACGCCATCGAACATGGTTACTGAGGAAAAGCTCCTACTCATGGCCTCCAGGCTCCCGAGAGGCAAAGCGCCGGGACCGGATCACGTCCCGAACGAACTGGTCATCGTGGTGGCTAAGGCCAAGCCACTATTGTTCTTGGACGCGTATAACGGGTGTCTGGCGCAAGGCAGATTCCCATGCATATGGAAAACGGCTCGGTTGGTGCTTTTGCATAAAGGCAAGATCAAACTATTGAATGATCCTTCTAGCTATCACCCGCACTCGCTGCTGGATGATGCCGACAAGCTTCTCGAGGCCTACCTAGCTTTGTCGACCGACCTCAGCGATTTCCAGTTCGGCTTCCGGTGGGGAAGGTCAACGCAAGATGCCCTCAGGTGTGTGCTTGACCTAGTGAAGAGGGCTACCGAGGGGTCTTGCTGTGACAGGGATCTTTGCGTGGTAATAGCAGTCGAAATCAGCAACGCCTTCAATTCCGCGTCCTGGGGGCATATCGACGCTGCGCTAAGTAGGCTACATCTCCCCAACTACCTGGTCAATTTCCTGATGTCCTATCTCAGCGAGGGGACGATTAAAGTGAAGGAGGACAACTCGATGTGTGGAGTACCGCAGGGCCCCATCCTGTGATCGATGCTATGGAATATTTTCTGACGGCCTGCTACGGATTCCAGTTCTCGAGAGCGTCCAGTTGATTGGATTCATGGACGATGTGGTTCTCATGGTCAGGGTCCACAACACTTCCCTGCTGGAAGAGTGGGCGAACTTCACGCTCGACCTCATGGGCGACTGGCTTGCCCACCATGGTATGCGCGTGGCGCCGGCAAAATCAGAGGCGGTGATATTGACGAGAAAGTGGGCCTACAGGGAGCCAGTGTTCATTATGAATGGCCAACGCATACCGGTCAAGCCGGTTTTCAGGTATTTGGGACTCGACACCAGGCTGAAGTTCCTCAGCCAAGCGACCATGGTAGCGGACGCGGCCAGGAAGATCATTGCTGCCCTATGCAGGCTTATGTCTAACATCCACAGACCATTGACCGGGAAGAGGCTCTTGTTGCTGTCCATGGCAACGAGTTAGCTGCTATATGCTGCCCCAGTCTGGGAATCGGTAGCATGCAGCATAGCTAAAAGTAAGGCGATTCTCATCTGGACTCGGTAGGTAGCGGCGCTGAGGGCGACTAGGTGCTAAAGGACCGTCCCCGATATGGCGGCCCTAGTCCTTGCTAGAACCCCCTCCCCCACTTACTCATTGAAAAAAGGAGATGTTTAAAGACCAGGGGAGATCACGTCTCCAGGACGATGACACTCAATGCGGTTAGGAAGAGGACGGTGTCTAGTTGGCAGAAGTTGTGGACGGAATCACCCAAGGGACCTTGGACTAGGAAGATCGTCCCAGATCTAGGCAGGTTGCTACGCTGTTCTAAGCTCCGAGCAGTGTCCTTCTACATGGTACAGACCCTCACGAGGCATGGTTGTTTCAACCACTATCTCTGGCAGATGGGGAGAGTCGCCGACGCCACCTGCGCCCAGTGTGGCGATGCCGAAGACTCTGTGGAACACACGCTATTCCATTGCCCACATTGGACGGCGTTAAGGCTGGAGCTTCAGAGGTATTTCCGGGGTCCAGTCCGCCCGGAGGACATAGGTGACATCGTCATGAGCCTTGATGTCGACACCCTTCCCAATGACATAGTTCTTAGGAAAAAGCTAGTTGCAGCTAAAGTGGCAGCAGACAAAATCGTTACAAAAATTAAAAAAAGGGCTCTAGAAACACAAGAATCGACATGCCAAGTAATCAATGAATGTACCCAAAATACTTATGTCGCTTGTCAAGGAGCTCTTCCCAACCAACAAGCTTTAAAGAAGTTAATCAGAAGGAAACGTAATGAAATTAATCAACCTCCGTCAAATCCTACAACTCTGGCTGATCTTGAAATTTCTGAATGTTATAAAATGTATGAGTCAGAACCAGGAAATTTTGAAAACTTTCTGCTTGCTGATAGTGGTTCGGGTGCTGAAAGAATCCTAATTTTTGGCCGTCAACGGAACCTAGAAATAGCAAAAACCTGTGATGATTTTTTTATGGATGGGACATTTAAAATTGCACCAAATTTATTTAAATAAATTTATGTCATTCTAGCAAAAAAATTTGGAGGCGTTCACCCTATTTTCTACGCACTTTTGCCTAATAAATGTAGAGAAACTTACGACAAACTGTTTGGCATGATTAAAGTGTTAATGCCACCAAACTTCAATGCAAAATCTATCACTTGTGACTATGAAATGGCTGCTTTCAAAAGTGTTTCAGAAATATTTCCTACTGCAGAAATACGAGGATATTTTTTTCATTTGGGAAAAAATATGAAAAAAAAATTGGGTGAATTAGGTCTAATAAATCGATATAACAATGAACCCAACTTTTCGTTGTATGCAAAAATAGTTATAGCTTTGGCGTTTATTCCAATTGAAGACATAGATAATGCTTTATTATCATTATCTGATAACCTACCAAATGATGTGCAACCAATTTTAGACTGGTTTGAGGACAACTACGTCGGAAGAATGAATAGGAGAGGTAATGGACGAAGACAGCCTTTGTTTCCTCACGAAATGTGGAATATCTATAACAGAACATTAAACCAACAGGACAGAACTAATAACCATGCTGAAGCAGCTCATCGCCGCCTTCAGACGGAATTAGGTATGGATCATCCTACAATCAGGAAGCTTATAGATGGCTTACGAAAAGTGCAAACCAATTATGACTTTTACTATGAGCACCTTGTTGCTGGACACAACCCCCCAGTGAAATTGAAAAAGTACAGGGATGCCGATCAACGTATTTTAACAGTTGTTCGCGATTATAATAACAGAAGCACTGTCGAATATTTAAGAGGCATTGCGTATAATTACCAAATGAATTTATAAAATACCTATAGAAAATAAATATAAGAGAGTATTAATTATTTAGCGCCCAGCTGTCCTGGCGTCCACTTGACTCGCGTCCACTTGATCCCGCGCCCAATTAGCCGCGTCCAGTCAGCCGCGCCCAGTCGGCGGCGCCCAATTGTCCCATTCCGGATTTTTTTAACTCAGCTGATAACATAAAAATAATAATGAAATCAATTTGTTGAAATTGTTCACAAAATTATCGTTTTACCTTCATATCTAACCCGACTCTTTATGGTTGTTTTTACAGAATTGAATACAATTATTTAACGAATAAAATAGCCTAAACATACTTGATAAAATTCTTCAAAAATTAATCAGCTAGTAACAGCTATGTGTGCCGATGTAACTTCGTATATTCATTATAAATAAAAATGACTCAAATATCGAACTATTTATTTAATTTAAAACATTATATTTTGCCTCCTCTCATAAAAAATTTAGTACCAAATCACAAATGTTCAAATATATGTTATAGTAATTAAAATAATATATACATTTTGCTATCAATTTTATTGGACCATGATGTTGAAATTGTACCTAAATAATATGCGTTATTGGTCATTACAGCTATATTAGTCTTGCTCTTGATATTTAACACTGTCACAGTTGCATAATTCTTTCTGTCTTTTGAATTGTTTAAGTGACTTTATTGGTGTCAATGGAATCCTGTCACCAGATGTTTGTTTACAATCTGGTAGTCGAACAGTAGCGTAGTCGTTGGTTGTAGTGGTCCGAAGCATACAAGCACGATGCATGGTACGCGGCCTCTCCGGTACCTGCAATTGTTTACAGCGACTGTTGCCTTCGGCGGTCGGCCCGACACTCGCACACCTTTTTTTACAGTTTTCCACCGGCATAAGATCTGCCATCGTCATGGGAACTACATGGTCCGTCATGGCCTTGTCGTTTTGACCGAACCGATGTTGTTCGTTGGCCTTGTCATAACCATTATCGGTATCTCCGATCCGGCCCTTCACCCGTTGGCAACCACAGTTGAACCCTTCGGCGGTATCCGATAATGACCGAGGTGTTTGTGACGTCACGGAACGTCTGTGCTGATGGTGGCCGATCAACAGTTCTCGCCGGCCCACGGTCGGGCAGGGAAAATACGGTCGTTCAACGTGATCGTGCTTCCGCACGCAGGCGGCATTGCGATCGGTATGCAGCGCGGGTGAGTACGGCGATCGTAGCCGGTCCGTCATGGCCACCAGTCGCGACGGGTCTCGGTCGCATCGGGTGGCCAGCGTTCGGTTCGGTCGACCTTCGGTCATGCAGAGCTGTTCGCTCGCTTTCAATGCGCCCCGCTCTTGCGGCTGTTCGTGCGACTGCTGTACCTTTTCGTCCGCTCGCTGCCGATGGTTCAGATGTCGCACAAGTTTTGCCTTCCGGCGATCCAAACGGTACAGCTCCGCGTGAATCAGTTCAGTCTCTTCGGCACTGGTCCTCAGCACCCCCTCGTTACCTTCTCGTCGGTTCCGGCAAATCTGTTGTCTCCGGCCGTCCAAAATCCCAGTAGAGGGAGACGATAAGTGTCTGTCGGTGCCCGTCCGTTGTGATTGCTGGGCGTGCTCGCTCCGGTCGTAGTAGTGGTTTTGTCCACAAAAGTGCGCCGCTTCTAGAGCCGGTTTCCCAATCATAATATGTGACTTGAAACATCTCTGCTGACAGTTATCGTGATCCGATGACAGCAGTTGGAGGCGTCGGTTTTTATCGGTGATTTTTTGTACGGTATTCATGCACCCGTTCACTTCTGATGGCCTATAGGCACTAGTGACGCTATTCTCACGGTTACTGCAGTCGTTTGTACGTATACTCTTGCTCACACCATACTCGGCTGTCTCGTAATCGGTTGACTGCGCTCCACTTTCCTTGCCATTTAACTGCTCTGCTCCATTCGTCCGAAAGGGGACCTCTAAACTGCCACCGGCGGCTGTTGATAAACATTTTTTTTCTTTCTTTTGACACGTATTTTTTACTGGAATTTTCGGCGACAAATCGATTTGATAGTTTGATGGTTTTACTATTGAGACGTTTAATTTTTTGACCTCACTGAGGGCAGATTTTTTGTCAAGTTCTCTCTTGCTGTCTCTGGTGCACTTCGAGTTCATCATACCGACAAAACTTGTATATATAACGCGAAATTCGTAAAATAAATTGGTTAGGTAAGATTCATATGGCCCATTATATTTTTTAAAACATAAATAAAATACATTATTATTGTAAATGTAAGTATATCATATATTTATGTATAAAATTACTTGGCAATGAAATTAACAGTATTATTTTAACCAACGAATATAAAAAAACTAAATCGTTACGAGATGCTTGGTCGATGTGAAGAATTGTAATGTATTAAAAAGAGTGTAAACTACGACCTCTTATGCAGTTTATTAAGTAATGAAAATTGGTCTGTTTTGAATAGTACATTAAATATTAACAATCAAATTGATATATTTTATGCAAAGCTACTAAGGCATATTGAAAACTCTAGCTACGAAATTAAGTCTAACTCTAAAAATAAATTCATTAAAGAATGGATGACAAAGGGACTGTTAATTTCGGCTCGTCGTAAAAATGATATTTCTAAACTGGTTAAAAAACATCCTAATAATGTTAACTTACGTGCTTATTTAATTAAATATCGTAATAATTTTACTTAAATTCTAAGAGCAAGAAAAATACTTTTTTACAAATCAAAATTTTCTAGTGCAATCACTAATCCTAAACTAACTCAGAAATTAATAAACAATTTAACAGATAGCAATAATAACTCAAACAATGATACATTCAAAAATAGTATTGAAAATAATGGTCAAACATTTAACCCACAAAAAGATCCAGCAAATATAACAAATATTTTTAATTCTTTCTTCATAAGCGTTGGTAAAGACCTAGCTGTAAAATTCTATAACAGTTTGCTTAATTACGATGTCGAAGTACCAAGTTGTTCTTTTAATCAGCTCTTTCTTAAAAAGATTGAAAAAACCGAGGTCCAAAATATCATAAACAATTTCAAAGACAAAACGGCAGCTGGTTTTGACAAAATTTCAGTTAAACTTCTAAAGCACATAGTTCCGTGTATTGTAGACCCTCTTATCTATATACTAAATATATGCCTCGAAAAGGGCGTATTTCCAGAAAAATTTAAACTCGCAATTGTCAAACCACTTTATAAAACAGGTGATAAAAAAATGTGACAAACTATAGACCGATTTCCATGCTTTGCAATTTCTCAAAAATTTTCGAAAAAATAATTAAAGTTAGACGCACCGCTATGCATCGCACGAAAATGATAACATAAATAATGATAAGTGTTCGCAACGTGAACATAATTATTGGTGGAATTACTGGAACTGAATCGAAACAAACCAAGGCTCGCATACCTATTATAACGTTATATTCATAATGCATATAAATAGTGTATTATATACAATATACATAATACTAAATTAAACAAGTACAATTAAGGAACTACGTCTATGTTCGGCGTAGGCAAGTACTGATAAGGTAATCGACTTTCGAAAAATAATCTTTAAAATAATACATATAACTGGTAAAATAATACAACATGTAATATTAAAAATCACTTCACTAAAATATGCGTAATTCCCACAAAATTATGATACCGGTGGTTTTTCAAAAATATAATTTTCAAACCATTTTACATAGGCCCGTAGCTATGGGTTTCAGGTGTAGTAACACCCCTCCTTGACCGCGTTAACATTATGCCTAATTCTAATAAAAGTAAAAATTGATCATAAACCATGATGAAAACATATTTATCATAACGAAATATATACATAACAATAATGTAAAGCCGGGATCCGGCTTCACATTACATTGTTTTGTCTAATAAACCAAAGCCGTGGTTTTATGTCGTATCATGTGCGATTTAAAATAGATACATATGACAAAAATGTACATTTGAAATTTTAATATGATAAAATATTTAAATACTTTCTCATACAATAGTACATTACACATGAATAGATATTCATGTTTAATGTTCTAATGTGTTTGTATTTGTTGTCGCGATCAGCGCTTATATAAAAATAAATAAGGGTGCCTTCACGACAGGAAAAAAAATAATAATAAATAATAAAAACCAAATATGTGGTATAAAAAATTATAATAAAAAAAAACAAAATAAATAATATAAATAATGTGTGGCCCACACGGCACACACCAAATAATAATATAACAATGTAAATAATAATGATATATAAATATAAATAAATAATATACGGCCCACTCGGCACGCAAACACAAATAGTTTAAATGCAATACGTGGCCCACATGGCGCGCGCAAAATAATAATTCAATTTATAATAATAATTTGCCTATGACGGCACACCGCAGTGTACGAATAAAATATATAATACAACGATATCAATAATGTGGTAGATGCCTATGTCGGCTAATGCAAAATAATACAATATAAATAATATGCCTACGACGGCTGAGGGCCGTCGGCCTTTAACACAATGAAACAAATATGGTCGACCAATACTCACATAACATGTGACTATGTTGAGTGGCTGATTGCATCCACGCGACCGCACCAACCCTGTGACTAGACAAAATGCCTTAGACGGCACACCGCAGTGTATATATGAATAAAATTAGTCACAGAATTGGTACGTGCGACCATCCAAGCACAGTCACCACGAAGATAAAAGCCGTTCTGCAGCCCGAACGATGACACAAATGACAAAACCACGTTATTCACAAGGCGACCGCTGGTATACTACAAACAATGAAAAATTATAACGCTGGACAATATCTGATTGCCTCGAACGATACTTTACCAGACGGTCGAATCACAAAACAAAAAGGAGTGACGAAAACGTGGTTTCACTAAACAATTGACTGCAGACACGGGAACACGGATACACTAAAGTTGATGTGCACAACACGACGACCAAAAAACGAGAGCGAGATGGGTCCGACGACATTCACCACGAAGGCTAAGGCCGCCGGACACCGCAATGAAGATAAATGTCTCAGTGCCACCACACTAAACCAAAAAAAACACTAGAACTTACGAAACTTTGTGGCACTGAGTACATGACTTTTAACTATACAAAAAACATAACCGAAAATATGAAGAAAACGTGGAACAACGAACATTTACGCGCGACGATAACAGCGCGATTACGTGCCCGGCCGGTCGCACACGGAGGCTTATCACCACCGCCGACGATGGCTGCGGACACGCAACGCACCGCTACACATCGCACGAAAATGATAATACAATACAGACGAATTACAACACCTTACATTTATTTCGCGGCTTATGGCGCGAACAGTATTCTTGTACAATAAAGTATACGTAAAGTATATATTCTGCTGTGTATAATTTTGAATAACACCCCCCTTTTAAAATAGCTAGCTACACGACTGAGTTCACCAACCTTCTCACCAGTAAAATTATCATTATAACATTATCAACATAATAATGTACTTCCAAAATCGCAAAAATGTTCTCGATATCGCAAACAATACTCAATAGCGCCATACAATATACCCTGATACTTCCTCAGTTTGAGAAGTATTATATCGACCATGATGCTCTGCTTATGGTTTTCTGTCAGCCTCAATAACAATCTTAAATTCAGCTGGATTGAACGGCATCAAATCGAGTGCATTCTTAAAACGTAAATGTATGAATGATTTCTATGCAACATATATTGCAAATTATATAATATTTGTTTATCTGTATTGGGAGCAATAGACAAACGCCTTTTTGTCATTTACTGAGTCACCCATAAAATATTTCTGTAAAAACTTTGGTTCTTTTGTACCGGTGGGCATAGGCGTAACTAGAGTCAAAATGTTGGGGAGGCTATAGCCCTAATTAAAACTATGAACTAAAAATAACTTATGGAGGACCTCATATATATATTATAGCACATATTAAAATGTTAATATTCATACAAATTGTTCCTCTGTAACATGAGAATAAAAAACTAAATCATTTCATAGCTAATAACCTAATTTAATTAGTTAACCCTACATTGAGCAAATTAAATTTTATGCTCAAAATTTTTTTTTAAAAATAATAATTTTATGTAAATATTATACAACTATACTGGAAAAATATTTTTTTTCAAATAAAATACATTTTGAGCCTAAAATTGGCATTTTTGCAAATGTATCATAAATGATACATTGCGCATTAGCGCTAATTATTACTTATTTTTATAGACTGACAATATTCAAATCTCATAAGTAATTTCCATCAATTTGTTATTTTATTGTTTGATAAATATTTTTACTATCAAAAAACATAATAAAAAAAAAAGTAACAGTTTAAATAGTTTAATAATAATAAAAATAATAAAAATTTAAACCTTTTTTCTGTCTACAAAAGACAAATTAATAACAGTTTATACAGTTTAATAATAATAATAATCACAACCTTTTTTATGTCAATAAAAGTTAATACAAATTAACAATACAAATTAATGACATTTAATATTATAGAATTAATAATAATAATAATTAATAACAGTTTATAAAGTATAATAATAATAATAAAAATCACAACCTACAATTTCTATTAGCATTACAACAAAAATGGTTTCTGCATTTTGTACAAATACAATAAGAAAGTTTTCCACAGCCTGGTAATTTACATCGAAATCTTGTTTGAGTAAAAGTTGGCCAGTGATCAGTTAGGTCCAATCTAACATTTTTGGGTGGCATTGTATTATGATGGGGTTTCTTTCTTTTAAGTTCTATCTCTTTTTCTAATAACTGTGAAGATGATGCTGATGATGGACGTCCACGTTTTGGTGTAATTACCTCTCCTACTTTTGTAAGGCTTGCGGCTACTTCAACTCTAAAATCAAATAAAGAAATAGTTGCTTTTCTACCATGTTCCATTTCAACTCTTCTATAAAGTATCCATGCATTTACTATGGCAACGTCTATTAGGTGATACCAAATTCTAATATACCACTTTTTTGACCTCATTTTGATTTTATATCTTCCTATCAGTGAATCTAATAGATCAACACCCCCCATGTGTCTATTATATTCTTTTATAATATTAGGGCAGTCAATTTTAATAACCCTTTTAGACTTTTTATCGAATCGATTAATTGTATCAATTGGTTGTATTCCACAATATGATGAAAGAAGAGATACAATTTTATTATCTTTCCATACAACAGATGTAATGGGAGTATCATTAAAAACGGTTATATATTCATAAGCTGTACCACGAGGCTGTTTGTTTAAAATTTTATCAGAGGGAAATTTACAGTTAGGTAACCTATTTCTACGTACAGTTCCTAATGTCTGTATACCTTTACTAGCCATGTAAGATATTAAAGGTATAGTGGTATAATAATTATCGAAATACAGTCTATAGTTATTATTTTCCGGTGTAATCCTTGATAATCGTACCACGGCATTGGCACTAGCCATCAAATCTGGTTCATCAATAAGTCTATATTTATCTTGGTTTTCTTGGCCGGTATAGAGTTCGAATTTATAAGAAAACCCTTTTGAACCGCACAATACAAAAAATTTGTATCCCCACTTGTGGGGTTTAAGTGGCAGATACTGCTATAAAAAAGCTATGAGCTTTTGTTGAACAAAGCTGCTCATCAATAGAGAGATCTCGTTCAAGGGGTATGCTTGAAAATTTAGCATTTAAAAAATCTACTAATGGTCTTATTTTAAAAACTCTATCATGATCAGGATGTTCTTTGGGTAATGCAGCATTATTGTCATTAAAATGAAGATAGCGTCGGATTTCTTCAAAACGTTTCTGACTCATGACATCTTTTATTGGGGAAAATCCAATTTGATTACTCCAGTATCTACGGACATTTGGAATTTGGACCACAGAAGTAAATATACAAATTCCAACATACTTTTTTAAATCATTTATAGTCAGATGTAATAATTTATTTACATTAGTTTGACTACAATATAAATGGGTTTGATGCCTTATTTGTTAATATAAATCTTCAGAAAAAAAATATGAGAAATAATCCAAAGAAGTCTTTAAATTTTTTATATCATTAGGAAGCTCGACATTAGTATGTTCTAAAGATTGTGGATGAGGACAATAGTTCCCTTTTTTCCATTTTATGGCTGAAAGTTTAACCTTTAGTGTGTTGAAATTATGTACATTATTTTGAACAGGTTGGGATTGATTAGGCAAAATGTTAGATTCTTGTTCATTTGGACCATTAAAATTATTGAACTCAATGGGCAAATTTGCAATATCTAAAGTGTCATCAAATTCATTCAATAAATCATCATATTCCTGTGGTAATATTAATGGTAAAGTGTTATTTT